>NW_022990496.1:0-22541 GCF_902827175.1 Gymnodraco acuticeps
CCCCCACTTACAGCGCCCATCGTACAGGGCAAATGAAAACCGGGGTGAAAAGGGTGTTACATTTACTTAATTATGAATGTTGTTACATCAAGACTGAAAATTAGGATGAGCACCAACGGTCCAAAATGTTTGTTTCCCTCCCAGAGCTACCAGCGCAGCCCCCCCCCCCCCCCCCCCCCCCCCCCCAGATCTGGCGCCCTAGGCGACCGCATATGCCAAAAACCGGCCCTCACTGTACTTTTACCATATTACATAAATATAGGATTAAACTACATTTCTAGCTAAAATAACAAAAAGTGTGTAATGATACATATCGTGCTAGCAAACAATATATGTATCGTGGGTTTACAGAAAATAAATTGTATTTGCAAAACCTTATTACCCCTCCTGTTTCACTGAAAACATAATTAAGAAACTTAGAAAGATTATCACAGGAAACTTGTTTTACGACCTGTTGTTGCAAACTTTTTAGGTCAGATTTAGAAAATGGATCACCAGATTATTACTTTTTGTCTCACTTGACCGTCAGGGCTTCCATACTTGTTGCCATGTTTCTCTCCATTTTAATTGATTTTCTGGCTACACAATAAGTGATTTGCATTATGTAAATCAATCTTGTCATTCATTCTTCATGAGAGGTGATACCTTGTCCAGCTGGTTGATGCCCTCCTCCACGCAGCAGATGGAGGCCACCGTCCTCAGAGCGTGAGCGTACAGATCTCTGAAGCGGTCCTGCCTGCAGATCTTAAACAGGGACACCACGGCTCCTTCCTGTGGGGGAAGAAAGAGTTATTAAATAAATGTTTCTGCATTAGAATAGGTCCACAGTGCTTCATAAAACTGCACTGACGCTAGATACGATACGCTCAGGTCCCACAACAATAACAAAGTCTTCAGTACAGCAGAGGCCTGTACTACGAAGCCGGATTTTCGCTTAGCGGGCTAACTTCAGGGAAAACTCGGGGTTTCCGGTCCTACGAAGCTGGTTCTCTTTTTAGCAGGCTAGATCTCCATGGTAACTTATGCTGTGCGGCTAACCTGCCCCGGAGCAGGTTAGGTTGCAGGCTAAGAGCTCAACTCAGTGAAAGCACTGCCTGCTGACCAATCAGAGCTCAGTGTGCGGAGTTTAAAGCGATCAAGTCATATTACAGGAGAAAGGAAATACAGAAAAGCTGCCGTTGCAGGAAAGACTGCCGGCAAAAATCACCGACTGTGTGAACGTGAACATTAATAGAATATCACCTCCCATGTTCAGAGCAATCTGACTATTATAACATTAGCGTTAAGAAAGCTTTCTTAAATATCTGCCTCAACATAAGTAACCGGATCAAAGTAAGTGAGTGCAGACTTCGATGTGTCCCATTATCATTCATATCACATCCAGTGTTTCCCCTACCATTGTCTTGGAGGGGCGCTGCACATCGCCAACGGGGCCCCGCGCCCCCCCTGAAATTGAAGGTGTTTTTAAAAAATCTGCAAAAGTACTTGTTAAGCGTAAATATGAAATATAAAAAATTCTTGGATTATGATTATTGATGCATTCATGTGTTCATCACCACAGGTACATTTGGAGCCAATTGTAACTATGTTGTATACTGCTGCTGGATATCGTAAACCTATGAGGATACTAATATCTACTTGTTTAGTTGACCTACATTTGTTATAGCTAATAAAAGTAACTAAAGCTGAGAGATAAATGCAGAGGAGTAAAAAGTGCAATATTGTCTTCCGAAATGTGATGCAGTAAAAGTTTAAGGTAACATAAAATGGAAATACTTAAATAAAGAAATACTCAAGAATCTCAAAATGATATTTAAGTACAATTTTTGAGTAAATATACTTTATTACATCCCAACACTGATACTCTTTCAGCAGCTTCCACAGGCCTTCCATTAGGCATCATAACATCAAATGATACACTGTAAGTCACACTCAGCTCTCGTCTTGAAGCACGCTTGATTGTTTGAAATTATATCAAATTGCTCCTTGCTGGGCAGCAGGTCCTCAGATGTAAGCCAACATCAGCAGCCGGTTTAAAGAGTCCAGGGGACCCGACATGACCCATGGATTTGGCCGGCTTTACTCAGCGAGGCTGCCAAACACAGAATCTATGAAATGCCTCGCACAATTTATCATGTCAGGTAAAAACCACCAAGATATACATATTTCATAAATGGAAAAGCTGAAAAAAGATGCCTATAATAGCTGAGCATTTTCTCCTGGATTATGGTGTAAACAAACAGAAATAGCTCCATGTCTACGCTGAAGCACCCCTCGGACGGAAAAACACTTGCAGGTATTGCATTGTATTGAGCGTGCAGATAGATAGAATTACCAGGAGGAAGACGAAGCCTGTAACTACCTCCATTATCCTAATAAGGCCATTATACAGGGCCGGCATGTCTCATATGCTGCGGGCCATGGTGTCGGGGCGCTCAGAGACTAATCATCCTGCTGTGAGCCGCCTACGCAGCTTTACCTGGAAGAACTGCGAACAGCGACTGCTTTCATTAAACCTTTTGAAACTCCAGAGAGGTTGTTGATCCTGTTGTTATTCTGTGACGCAGGTGTTGGTTTAGATTGAGGTAAATACTGTTCAGTGAGTCTGTGGAGAATCTATAGTTATTTGGTGACAGCGCCACGTTTGGTGTCTTTGAATGCAACGTTTATATTAGTTTTAAAGCCTGCTACTCCCAGGTATCAAAGATTTCCAACGCTGCCTAACAAGAGATCAAGTCACACCCATCAAACTGCATTTAAATAAACAGTTGATCATAATGTACGGTGGCTAACAAGTGAAAATGTGCAATAATGACCCAAAACCTTTCCATTAGGAGGAACATGAAACTATGCAAATATAAAAATCGAATCGTTAAATAATAATGGTGTTTCCTTACGTGTTTTTTGTGGTAAGTGCATTGTGTAGTTACAGTAGCATGTTTTATGGAATGTAAGCGATACTTGTACTTGTGCAGGATAAGGGTTGTTTGCATGTGAAATAACGCAGTAGTAAATGAGACGGATTGTAGAATACTTTTGCTTCAAGACTACTTTTTTAGCATTAAGCTACCTTACTTTATCCACACTTAAACCGAAGTGGATCAGAGGATACATTTGACGTCCAGTCTGATTACCACACAGTTTTATTCATCAGTTTGTATTTAAACTGCCTCTCTGCTTGTTTCATCTTCACAGACTTTCTGCTGCGGTTCCTCCTCACAGATCGCTGGGCTCTTCCCACTTAAACAACTTTTAGTTTCCACTGACTTCATTCTCATTCCTTCAATGAAGCCAAAAAACGCATTTATCCTCACACCCGTGCATTTCGGTACTTGCTGCACTAACATCATCATCATCTCCATCCGTTTGTTTGCATGTGAAGGCCGAGACAGCGTGTCATTTCTTTCCATCTCATAATAATCTGAACTGATCTCACAAGGCGTCTGCAGGTTCTTGAGGTAGTTTACTTCTTGATTTTTAAACAAAAAAAGTAGTAAGTAAACCTTTTAGTTTTTCAAGGACCTAAGATAAGATAAGATGGACTTTTATTAATCCCTCGTGGGGAATTTGTTTCTCTGCATTTGACCCATCCTAGAGTTAGGAGCAGTGTGCTGCCATTTTGAACGGCGCCCGGGGAGCAGTGTGGGGAACGGTGCCTTGCTCAGGGACACCTCGGTAGCACTTGTTCTTGCCGGGACTTGAACTGGTGACCTTCCAGTTGCCAAGCCAAGTCCCTATCGACTTCGCCACCACCACCACCTCGTTGTGTTTGACAAAAGGTTGGTGGACAAAGCAAAAATCATAATGCTTGTTAGAATAAGAATAACACTTGCCTTGTGCGGTCTCATTTAAGACAGAGGGTGAAAAGAGCTGCTGCAGCACAGGCAGTATGAGAACATTCAAAGAATGGAGACATGTCTCAGTAGATGCGAAAAATACAAATATGAACCTGAAACTAAGCATAATATTTAATCTTTAAAACATTAGTCATCAATATATCATTGTATCATATATTGTGTGATTTTTAAGAGGATTATTAAGTCTGAATAATAACATTAGAAGACCAGGACTTGTTTGTAGCACCACAATACCTCATTTAGATATTCCACCGATCATGTCCATGTTGCATTTCCGGAAAGAAATCACTAAATGATGCATCGCTGCTCTCCATCTACGTAGTTTTGACGACACACTGCTTCTCACCCAGGCCTGAGTTATCGCCACATCATGCTCTCACAACCTGCGTATACAACTTTCAGAGCAAGGACACACACACACACACACTTTTAAATCAGTATCTGTCATGACGGTGTGTAAACTCTGAGACAGCAAACTCCCCTCCACACCGTGACACGGTCGCTCTGTAATATCCCAGCTGCTGTTAGATTTATGGGATGGCACACAGCTCGGTATTAAACACCGTCTAATCATTTACATTTTTCCTTTTTAGTATACGCTCTCACGCTTTGTTGTTCCTCAACATATTGATCAGGTGAAAATGAAAATCTACCTGAAAATGTAAATCATTGTTTGTATAATGATTATCTCTGTGATATAAAAAGATGTTCTGGTGAATTAGGAGCAAACTTTAAAAGCTTTTTTTATATTTTGTCTGCTTTGTCATTATGACTGGGTCATCAAATAAAGGACGGTGTTTGAACGGCTTGTTCTGTCCTGCTTGTTAAACCAGATGCATTTCATTCAGTCACAACATTTGGGATTAGTCAGAGTGAGAGAAACTGAGAACTACAGAAAAGTGCTTTATGGATCCTGCAATAATATAAACCACACATACATTATGAAGAATACAATACTTGTATTTGTTCCTATGAATGAGACGGCAGATCTCACGCACCTACTTTGTTCCCTCGAAGAAAGTGAATATTTGATTTACATAGCCAGAAATATTGCAATAGAAGGCAACTGCTTCTTTGTCATTAAATATAAAAGGTAATATTATTCAAATACTATGATTACAGCAACCAAAATAGTCAATTATACAGCTTTAAGTATTGAAATCTTTAGTTCAATAAACACTTATTTAGTTAAAGTTTGAGTCATTTTTAAAGAGGACATATTATTCAAATTTTCAGCTTCATATATGTATTTTGTGTCTCTTCAAAAAGCTCTTCATTTTTCTCATACTGCCTGTGCTGCAGCACCTCTTTTCACCCTCTGTCTGAAACCAGAGCCCAGTCTGCTCTGATTGGTTAGCTGGCTTACGGTGTGTTGAAGCACTAACCAATAAAAGCACCTTGGTGGGAACAGGGATTTTACCCTTTGCAGAACATACATGCACAGAAACCTATAACACACTACAGGAAACGGAAAACCACAAAAAGCAGAATATGGCCTCTTTAAATCTTCTACAAAACCCAGTCGAAGACAACGACCCTTATGTGTTGAAGTGTTAGCAACAATTAGGACCTGCCGTTAAATATCAATTTAATTATAACACAATACTCAGATTTTCTCAGAAGCTGCCACCGCCTCAAACTGTCTGGTATCCATTACACTGTTCTCATCTGGTTCCATCACAACACTGTTATTCATCTTTATTTCTCATGCTTCACTTCCACACATGTGTGTACCGCCCTTCTTCAGCTCATCACTCTCTAAACACTGGCTATCAAGAGAAGAATGACAAGAAATATCAGGAGCCAAACATGTAACGCCTCATCGCAAGTTTTTAAACAAATGCATGAGTAAAGTTAGCAGGCTGTGGAAAATAATAATTAGTGAAGAGCTTGGATATGAACCAGAGGATACACACTTCTGTGTGTTTGTGAGTGTGTGTGACAGACTGACTGGTGCTAGTTCATTAATTCAGACGCAGGTGGAGGATGTTTTGTTTTGGGTATTCATTAGCAGTCATTGGCAGGTGCTGCCGACGCCTCTCTGAGGGCTCACTCTGTTTTTTAAGCTTTTCAATTTAGCGAGGTACATGTGCAATACACACCATGATAACAGTTGCAGACCTAAAATGTGCAGTTATTTATGAAACAATCGGACCTCGACTAAAGACTGAAGTAAAGAAAAACAGCTTTTATTTTTGTTGTTGAACGTCGTTTTTTTTATGGCTAACCTTGAAGTTAGCATTGCAATGGCTTCCTCTACAGAAAGCCAATGGGATATTTACCAGTGGTGAACCGTCAGGGCCTTCAAGGTATTCAGAGAATACCCTGGAACACTCAGATAAAACAAACAAAAAAATCGATTTAATTATATAAATAAAATGTAATAAATGTATATAAAATGAATAAATGAGAATCGTATCTGTGTTGTTGATCTGTAATATTACAGTGTTACGTTGATTTGTTTGTCCTTCTCGGACCATGCTCTACGCATTTCAGTGGTTTTGTGTTAGAAAAGAAAGCAACCAATCAGATCTTGTTCTGGGTCTCTGGGTAGAATATCCTTCAACCAAGGTATTCTACATCCTTGATCGAATGCCCTGGCCGTTGCACTGAATGAGAGCGTTCACTTGGACTGTGTGTGTGTGTCTACAGAAGGTCCAGTTGTGATTGACACGGTTCGCCACTGATATTTACATTATGGAGCATGATCCTCTACACATAATAACACCACTTTGAGATTTTTGAAGCATAAATGGAATTACAAGAAGTAAAAGTTAACGTGACATCTTAACGCTACAAACTACTTTGTGGTCGATTGACTTCATGTCAACACCGCTAAGCTAAAGGCGGCTAACATTCGGGAAGATGACATTTAATAGTCTCATTTAGTTGTTTGTTGGCAACCATCGTTTTTAAAGACATAGAAGCTTCATACAGTACATTCACAAGTGGGGTATTTACTGATGTATTTGATGTCGTAGAACAAACATCAATATCTCTTAAGCTTATGTTAACCATAGACCTTATTTCAGGCTTCTAACTAAAAACGAATTCAAGAACATCATTGACTTTGAGACGAGGAAACTGGAAGTGGTAGAAATGCTAACTCATAACCAGGTTTTAAGAGTCATTCCTGCGCCAATCTACAAGAGTAAAAAAAAAAGAAGGAGAATGAGGGATATAAAGGGAGGTAAGAAAGGCGGAGCGGATTAAAGGGTAAAGACTGAGCAACCTGCATTCGTGACCAATGCTCACTCCTAATGGGAGCTGGCAGTATTGATCTGAATATCTGGCAGCAAAACAGGTGTGTGTGTGTGTGTGTGTGTGTGTGTGTGTGTGTGTGTGAGTGTGTGTGTTATCCCCTGTGTGTGTGGCCCATCAGGAAGAGCCTTATCAAGAGTATCCTGGAAGCAGTCGGTTAACTAATGGCCAATTGAGACTTGCTGTCTGGTCTACCTCGTCTTATCTCAGAGTGAAATAGCTTTTTAGAGGCGTGTTCAAAGAGATAGCTGCAGGTCTGAACTTTAGCAAAAGGTGAAGCTGATCATAAGAGGGGTGTGTCTACAGGGGTGGAGAAGTGATATCAAAGGAAGCTGCTTCTGCCAAAGACAAGGAGGAAGGCTAGTGTGAAAAATCTCAAATCTAAGAATATAATCCATCATGCCGCTGACTTGTCTCTGACGTCAGGATCTCCGACCTCACAGGGTTTTTTTGCATGATGAAATGCGTCAGTGGTTCATCGCAGACGGAAACATTTCATCCTGTCAATCAGTACCTTGGCGATGATGCTGCAGAGCTGCGGGCCGTCCTGTGTGAGCGACAGCAGGTTGCTGATGGCGCTGCCGATGGTGTGCACGCTGTCCGAGGAGTCGATCTGTTTGATCAGGAGCTGGAGGAACATCAAACAGTGTGTCATTTTCTTTATTAAAGGTCACTTATTGTGTAAAATCCACTTTTCCATGTCTCTTCTACATCAACATTTGTCCCCTCTTCTTCATGTCTCTTCTACAGCAACATGTGTCCCCTCTTCTTCATGTCTCTTCTACATCAACATGTGTCCCCTCTTCTTCATGTCTCTTCTACATCAACATGTGTCCCCTCTTCTCCATGTCTCTTCTACATCAACATGTGTCCCCTCTGTGGAAAGAGACTCTGAAAGTTTCAGGAATAAAGATTCTCTCTCTTTTTGTCCTGATCCATTTACATAAAAACCTGTCTGAAAATGAGCTGATCAGATTTTGGCCACTTTATGATGTCATAACGATTTGTTGGCTTGTGTGACCATTAGCCAATCAGCAACCCCCCACCTTATCACCTGAATCTCCTCTTCGAGCACCATTTAGCGCATTCACACCGCAGTACTTTTCCCACAAAGGTTCATGAGAACTTAGTCCATCAGAACTCTTTAGTTCTCATGAACTAAGTACAGATCGCGTTCACACCAGAATAAGTTCCCTGAGGGAGGATTAGGCAAATGAAGCCGCTGACGTCAATTCTTCTTCTTCTGCTTTGGGTTTACTGGCAGGCCGCAAACAATTTCACGGCGTGTACTGCCACCCGAAGTCTCCGCCGGAAGTCCATGGAGTTGGGGAAGGCTTCAGCTGAAGCCTTCCGAGTAAATCGTCAGAACGCCGACACCTCCTCATCTCCACCGCTCCCATGTTTTATTTTGTGTTGCCATAAGTTAGTCTCTCTGCGTTTCTGCGCTGGGCTAATGCTAATGCTAATAATGCTAATGCGAGGATAATAAAATGTCGGCTTCACAAAACGTTTTTGGAGTTTTACGGGGCGTAGTTTGCAATCCGCCCAGCCAATCAGACATAGGAACCTTTTTCTCCCACAAAAGTCCCTGCTCTCTAGCAGGGACAGAAAAGGGGGTAAAAAGGTTCTCATGAACTCATTTTAGTTCCGGATTTTTTTGGTGTGAACGCGACATTTCAGAACTATATCGGAAGTAAAGTGGGAAAAGTACTGCGGTGTGAACGCGGCTGTGGTGTTCTTTTTAACCAAATCTCTCTCAGAGGGGCGTGGGGAGGGGCTCCTTATTTTCATCTAAAGTAACAGACAGAATCAGCACTTTTGAAACAGGGCTGAAACAGAGGGGATTATGGGTAATGCTGCAATGATCTGTTTGGTGTTTGGAGCCAAACACTTCAGAGACATGTTCTGTATATATCTGAGACCCTGTAATATATGAATGAAAAACATTATAATAGGGGACCTTTAATAAACCTAGTATTGCAAATCATATTGTCAGAAGCTGTTTCAGACACTGCTGTGGGATTTCTCTGTCATCCAGGAATCTTTCAAATGGCTTTAGGACAAATGTTTCGATGGTGAAGAGGATAAAGATAAACTGTTGTTTCCCATGGTGCAGTATACAGAAATGTGTAACAGTTGAAGGACTTAAAAAGGACTTGAATTACATTGTTATACACATGGTTCTTATTCAACATTATTCCCACCGAATGATGGGAAATCTGTACTTAGGAATTATATTTGAACACTTTCTGGAGCACATGTGGAGGGGCTCAATGTCGATACAGAATACATATATTGGGTCAATATTTATAATTACGTCACATACCCGGATCTCGTTGGCTAAAGCCATGTCGATCATGTTGCTGAAGGAGTCGCTGACGTCGGTGAGGATCTCGTGGATCGCCTCCCTCATCGACTTCAGGAAGAACTCATCATCGGTGTGAAGGCACCTGAGGGGGAGGGACGTTTTGGACATTTTTCCACATAAACGTCTTCTTTTCCCGGCAATAGTATTAAAAAGAAAAGTATTTTTGCTGTTAAAAGTCTTACCTCTCCGTGATATTGGTCAGCTCCATACACTTGTCCAGCAGAGATTTCTCATACTACCCCAAAAGGAAGAGAACAAACACATACAACTGTGATCAAATGCATTACGGCCCGTCCACACAGCGGCGTGCGTTGAAGCTTCCAACGCTTCTGCCCATTCACTTTGAATGGGGTGACGTCACTTTTAGCCGAACTGCATTGTGGGAAGCGACGCGGAGCATTGCTGGCGTTGCTCGCTTCAAAAGTTGAGCAATGTTCAACTTTTGACGCCTCGGCAGAAGCGTCAGCCAATCGAATAATATGCCAGTACAAGCTCTAGCCAATCAAACCGCTGCTTGTGTGTCAGGGGCGGGAGATTCATGTGATTGGTCGTTGGTCGAGTGTCAGACACGCCCGCCGGCAAGCGTCAACGCACGCCGCTGTGTGGACGGGCCGTTAGCATCAACATTTGTTATCTTTCAAATAAAACTTTCGACATTCTGATCATTGACATAGCTAGATAAGTCCAAAAACGTTCAGGAACCTAATATACACTCTCAATCAAACCTAGGATTGAGAGTGTGTGTAGACTTAAAACTGTATTTAGCAGTGACCAATTGATTTTCTATTCTTAGTGTGATGATAAGCCAAAGCAGAGTATGAATGGATCGAACTCTAAAGTTAGACGTTTTAATGTAACAGCATGAAAAAGTCCTAATTAAATCTTAATTGATGTGTCAGGAAGTCTCAGTGCCTGATCTGAAGACTTCACTGCATATCTTCGCCTTTGTCTTATTTTGAAACATTGATTATTTTAAAGCCTTGAGGACCCAAAACTGCTTTTATTTGTGGTATTTTTATTTTCTTTCTGTTGTATTTTTATTTATTTGTTCACTCTTTCTTATCCTTTTAATAATATTCTTGTGATTTTATTTAACTTTTAGCACTGTCATTCATGTTTGTTAATCTATAAAGCCCACTGAGTCAATCGTGTTTTGGGATATTGGGCCATATAAATAAACTTTGATTTGACTTCTTCCCTGTCAGCACTTTCACCACTTTGTCTTATTTTGGAACATTGATTATTTTTGAGGACCAACAACTGTTTTGATTTGTGTTGTTTTTATTGTCTTTCTGTCTTTTTATCGTGTCCATTTATTATTTTATAGCACTGTCATTCGTGTTTGTTAATCTGAGGCATCATGTTTTGTGATATTGGTGTAATTAAATACACTTTTTCTTATTTGACTTCTTCCCTGTCATCACTCACCTTCTGCATCTCAGGCGGTGTGTTTCGGGCGGCGCTGTACTCGTGCACCAGCGAGCGCACGTGGCAGTTGGCCCTGACCGCCGTGCTGTGGACCCTCTGCCAGCGACCCTTCTCTAGCCGCTGGAACATCTTCCCCAGCTCCGTGCTGACCACCAGCGCCCGGCGCAGCAGCGTCTGCAGGTTGTTCCTCGCCACTTGGTCGCCTCCCCCGACCCCCGAGGCCACGATCAGCTCCCCCTGCTGGGCGTCCTCCTCCACCCCGATGGGCTTGGCCTGCAGGACGCACATGCACTCCACCTCCGTCATGTGGCGCAGATCCTCCATCCAGCGCTGCACCGAGTCCACCTGGAGGGTCTGCATGCGGGTACTGTGGGAGAAAAACACAGAAAAATATATTTATATATTTTTGTTG
Organism: Gymnodraco acuticeps; assembly: GCF_902827175.1. Lineage (NCBI taxonomy): Eukaryota > Metazoa > Chordata > Actinopteri > Perciformes > Bathydraconidae > Gymnodraco > Gymnodraco acuticeps. The sequence continues at coordinate 11,327 of NW_022990496.1, forward strand.
TTTTTGTATTCAGGATTGTGGGAATGGGTATTTAGATCTCTCTGTCTGTACACACAAACTGAAAGATTGACAATAAAGTTGACTTTGACATCTTTACGTAAACTTTGCGCTTCTATTGGCAAGTGCTCCAACTTATTGTGAGTGATAGGCTCAGGGGCGCGACATCTCTAAGCGGCACAACAGAGCCAGCCAGCTAACCAATCAGATTAGACTGGGCTCTGGTTTCAGACGGAGGGTGAAAAGAGGTGCTGCAGCACAGGCAGTATGAGAAAAATAAAGAGCTTTTTGAACATTAAAGCATGGAGACAGTAGAGGCACACAAAACAAAAAAGTAAGCATAACTGTACAGTATAAGGTAACTTTCATATTAAAGTGTATTCGGTGTGTTTATGTGGATCCATGGCTGGTATCAAAATGAGGTTAAAGTGAAACAGACCAGAGCTGCATGCAAAGAAAGTTTATATCGTACTTCTGAATTGATTTGCAAGCATACAATTGACATTAATTGACTGTACAGTTTCGGGTGCTCATTATTGATATTAAAATGACTGCACAAACAAAACCACTTTTGAGCAACATGAACTCAGCATCACACAGACTCTGAGATCCGGGAAGTGATGACTATCCTGCCGATTAAAGCTGACTAAAGCTTGAAGTGATTTATGTGAGAAAACCTTAATCATCTTTGCCGCCTCCACAAGAAATAACATGCTTAATCAGGAGAAAGTGAAGGAAGTGGTTACTCGTAAATTAGGACAATGACGGATCATTTAACTTAGCAGTGCCACCCTTCTACTCTTTCCACTTTTTTTTATTAGAAAGTATAGGTTTCTTCCCAGGCAGAAAGTTAGCATAACTACATGATGTGCCAATGAAGTTACTTAAATGACTGTTAAGCTATTAAACTGTATACTGTTCTTCAGGGCCGTCCCTCCCTACAGGCCGACCATGCAGACTGCGTGGGGCCTCACCTCGCGGAGGGACCCTCATCTTGCGGAGGGTGCCTCAACTGAGCCGGAAATGCGGCGCACCTATGCGCTTATGCGGCGCAATTAGTGTGGTGCGGTACGGTTTCGCTGCTGCGAGGCTCCACTAGTGCCCCCTCCCGTCGACGCTCGCAAAACAGAGGGCCTCATCATAGAACTTTGCGTGGGGCCTCATGTTGGCCAGGGACGGCCCTGCTGTTCTCACATGTCATGTGTGTGCTGACTGTCTTCCAGGGACTTTGGCCTTTTCAGGTTATTTAAGTCGACTGAGATAATGTATGTATCCATGAAATGCATATTTTAGACCAAATGGTTGTTTTTGTCAATAGTTTGCTGTCTAACATAGTTGATAATGTCTTTTTTTGTTTACATCTATCTTAAGTGAAGGTCCCATTGAATCAAAACTAACTATACATTTTAAGTGGAAAATCTGCAGCTGTAATCATTGTGTATATCGTATTATATACCATTGTAAAATGAAGGGTTAACAACAGGAGCTAGCTTTGATCGGGGTCAATTACAAAAACATTAATCTAAGAGGTTGTTAATTTAAGGTTTCAAATAAAAGGAACCCCACAGCTCATAAATGGTATAAAAAATGCCGTGTTTGATACGCACGCTGTACAGTATGTGAGTCTATAGCTCTTCTCCATAATGCGAATAAAACCCACACACATTCCATTTATGCCACGCGATATAACTGCAGCGCTTAAACCACCGCGGCATCCCTAAAATCAATGATGTGTACTCAAGGTCAATTATCCGCAGATAACTGCCGGCTGCACACTTGTTAATTTAAGCATTTCCCCGAAGCCCTGAGGGCGGCTTTAACAAAGAGCTGCGCAGAGCGAACACTCCTCCACACGGCAATCCCCCAGCAGAAACCTAATGAAGGCAGGATTAAGGGGGCAAGCCAGACCCTGCACCCTGAGGAAGAGCCGGAGAGTAACTCAGTACTTTTACTGCAGTACTCTTCTTAAGTACACATTTGAGGTACACTGAAAAAACTGAACCGTTGACTTTAATTGAATGTATAATGTCAACAGACCTCTCATACTTATCTATATATAATTACTTGCTTTATATTTTGTTTTTGTTATTATTCATTTGTAAATTTAACATGTATATTTTCTACTTTCTTGTTTATTTCTAGTCAACTTAATTTGTATTAAAATACAAATATTATTGTCTTTTTTGCTTCTGCAATGCAAACATTTCCCAAATTGGGATCAATAAAGTAATATCTTATCTTGTCTTAGTTGAAAGCAATAATATTAAGTTAAGAACCTAATCGTTTTTATTTAAAGTTAATATTATTGGGTTAGGGATTAGGGTATGTATTAGGTTACAGATTTTTACACATAAAACCTATGAAGAACTTTTAAAATAGGATTTGTGTATGTAGATTAAACTATCCAGTATTACATTATATATAATTACACCTTAGACAAGGAGTGGGTTGACAGAAAATGAATTGGCAACCATTTTGCTCATTGATTAAGTATTGTTTTGAGTCAAACATTTTCAATTTGGAGTTTAAGTACTTTTACTCCAAATACTTTAAGTATCCTGATCATACTTAAATATATGTACTTAAGAACCATTCTCATAGCAGTACTTCTAATATCCTCCTGTGTTTGAGTCAACACTCTGGGAAGACCCTTTAATGAGGATGATATGTGCCCTCTGCCCTTTGAGGGAAATGGCCGCTCATTAGAGACATTGGGATATTGCATTGGTATTGAATATTGGTTGTTATTTTTAGGAGAAGCATTGTGGTTGTGTGTACGCTCAAAAACAAAGATTTGTCATGGACTAGCAACAGCCGACGTCATAACATAACATCTCCAGGTATTGGGTTTCAGCTTTTAGCCGTAGCCGGTTACACAGGACGAAGCCACAGCTCCAATGATGTCTAATCCACCATCAAACCACAGTGAGGGCAGCTGCTCACTGAAGAAACTCATTTAGGCTTTTATTAAGGTCAGAGAAAGGTCTCATTTAAAGGTGACGCACATTAGCTCACATGAGATGAGAAGAAATACATTTGCTCCTCTTAAACTGACAGATTTACACAGGTTTATTTGTATTTCAGGTGGAAAAGTATGTGATTATATCTTAATTTTACACAGAAAAACATAAATTAACTTTTCCCACAACGTAGAACACCTGCGTTATATTTTTGAGTAATATTGAGAATGAAGCCCTAGAGCACACACTCAAATTCCCTTAGTATATACTTATATACATTTGACATTCAGTCAATCATCTGTCATTGAGGAGGTGGAATAACAATGGAAATAGAGGAATCTGAATAAATCACCCTATATTTGGAAAAGGATGAAGATGTAATAAGCTGTGAATGTAGACGGAGACAAATATTGACACATACAGGAAAGAAAACCCCCAGAAAGCGTATTAGGTCCTTTTTTAATATGGAGCTTGTTCTGCTAATTGTGAAAATGGATAATGGGTTTTTTGTTCAATAGGCGATTAACCCTCCTGTTGTCTTCAGGTCAAATCTGACCGATTTACCACTTTCATCAATCATAACTTTTTTGTTTTACGTTCGATTGCATTAAGGCTTTATGATATCCTTCACAGTAGACATTTGAACATATACAATTGCTGATCACCACTTTCATTGAATTTTGGATGATTTAGTCAACTTTGTAACACCCATGGTGTTCCCACCATAAAGAAAAGGAATTAGTAACCATCCGGATCAGATAAAACACACACACACACACACACACACACACATATACTGTAGCATGTATACATCACTTCAGGGGACATTACATTGACTTACATGCATTTCCTGGAGACTTATCCTAACCTTAACCATAACCAACACATGCCTAACCCTAACCCTTACCCTTAACCTTACCCTTACCCTAATCCTAAACCTAACCAAGTCTTCACCCTAAAATTAATGATTCCCCTCATGGGGACCTCCAATTTGTCCCCATAAGGGAGGCGAGTCCCCACACGTGACTGTGTAAACAGATGTAGGTCCCCACAAGTATAGTAATGCTAGGCCACACACACACACAGACACACACACACACACAGAACAATTTGACACATTTCCCACTCTTTTGTGCCCATCCCCCCACATGGATCACACCTGGCACACGCAATACATGTTCAGTGTCTGTTCTTTGTATATTTACTAGTAGTGCACAATAATTATCGGTCCGATATTAGGAATTATGACGTCATCCCTGATAAACCCGATAACAGTATTAATAGCCCCGATAATATACAATATATTTTTTGGGTAAAAAAAAAAGAAAAAAATACTGCGGTGTGGGTGGATTGGGATGAGGGGCGCTTGTTTTTCATTCGGCTCCCGTTTTGCCAGTACTGTGGTATTAGTGGTTTAGGAAGAGGGAGAGTTCTTCACAAATCCAGCGCTCCCTAACTCATGCCTGGATGTGACGTAAATGGTGTGCGGCCGTGAAGCCAGGACAGTAAACAAACATGTCGCCGGTAGTATGGGACTATTTCAAAGTTTCAGAGTTAGATAGTTCGCTTGCTATTTGTATTAACAAATGCAATGCAGAAGTTCCACGAGGAGGGAAAAAGGCAACGAGCTATAATACTTCCAACCTGATTAGTCACCTGAAACATCGCCATCGCTACGATGGTGTGTTAAAAGCGTACGAAGACGCCTGCGCTGCTAAACCACCAGGTGTGCAAAAACTACAGGTACATTTAATATATATATATATTATATTATTATCGGTATCGGTATCGGTCTTGAGAAGCAGGAAGTTATCGGTATTGGTATCGGTTTCAAAAAACCAATATCGTGCATCCCTAATATTTACTGCAGTTTTTCATGTATGCCAGTAGTCTGATACAATATGTATAGTTTCAAAGGGTGTTAAATTAAATTTGGTGATGATTAATGGTTTTTGTGTTAATGTAATAGCAGTTAAAACAGGACTGGTCAAATTTGACCGTGAACACCAAAGTAAGGGGGGGGGGGGGACGACGACGAAGAGAATAGGAGGGTTAAAGGCCAGAATTTCAACTAAACGTTATTTGCAGATTAAATGTACTACTACAGTTTTTTCTCACATTCATTCAAGAGACATTGTAAATACCTCCAGTTCTCCATATGTGTCTTGTTAGCAATGAATCACACAGTGAACAACACAATGACTCAAACTCAGAGTCAAGTCACCCACAAAGGAGGAAAGTGATCAGCAGTCAGTGAGGAGGAGTTGAAAATCATCTTCCTTTACAATGCACCCAAACAAACCCACACCATGTTTTCGTGTATGACCAGACTGGATGACACAGAAAGGAACATTTTCTATTATGCTTATCAGGTAGTGTGTATTTCCCAATAGACTCAAAGTGACACTAGCTGAAATGGGGTAAACAAACAACCGAGTGAATCAAGCAACAGTTCTTCATGACACTTAGACCTATCAGACCTATTTCAAACCATTTTCCACAGTTATATAAGAGCAGCGCATAAAGACGGACTGGTCTTGATTTACACGGCCATCAAACCACAAAACGCTCCCTCACCAGCGGGGAGAGATGATAAATAATAGGCTTGTTTTCCAAAGGAGGGGAAGCGGTGCTCTTCAGCTCGCAGGGAATCACAAATATGTCCATGCAGGGTCAGCTCTATTATCCCAGACAGGGATCCTGTGGAGATGAAGATCACTCCTCTTCTTCATCAGCGGCTGGCTGTCAGGAGCAACAGCAGACAGGAGCTGGATCAAAGCAATGTTTTGTTTTAAAAAGTTGGTACTAAACACTTTGTTGTGTTAGAATTGGAGGCAGCGGTGGAAGAGGAACTCAGATCTTTTAATGAAACCTGAAATAAAATGTAATTCTCACCTAATTTGCACTGAATTAACTTGCATGGGGTTTGTGAAGCAATCTAGCTTTTGTTCCCAGTGAAGAGTTCTTGATCCTGCTCAGCTGGAAATAAAACTTTTATGGTGTGCAAGAACTTTGGGTACTTTAAACATGAGAGAGGGGGGGATGGAAAGTACTGAGAGATGAACTAACACGTTGTTGGCATTGCAATAGGACACATTTCAACATCTTTATCCATACAAAAAGGGGAGGGCCACGTGTGTAAATAAATGGAAAATGAATCAAATCAAATCAAGTTTTATTTATATAGCACATTTATAAACGATTTTTGGTTGAGCCAAAGTGCTACATATAATAAAATTAGCCTACAGTAGAGACACTTTACAGCAAATACAACAGCACAGATTGTTCAGAATATCAGTATGATAAAAACGACACCCTCTGTCCTTCAAATCAAATCAAATGAATCTGAAATTGTTTTGGTAGAAACATGAGGAACATGCAGAGATGTGTCTGCAATAAAGGAGGATTTCTGTTCAGATGTCTTGTTAATGTCCTCAGTTTCTGTCGCCGTGTGCTCACTCTTCCTGCATTACATCAAAAAGGATAACTTGAGCTTCCCATGTGCTTAATGCAGTTGTTCTGCTGGATGAGTCACTCTCTGATCACCGTCTGTCCCTGAACTCAACTCCACACTTCTGAAAGGGAGATGACTGCTGACTACATTGATAGCATGCTTTAAAGACGAATGTTAGTTTGTTGAGTGAGAGTTCAAATATGGACTATTTTTACTGTTTTATTTTGGATTGATTAAAAACACAATGGACTTGTGGGGCTTGGTTTCTAGACACATTCACACTATTAAGTGCCAATTCCAATATGTTGGTTTGTTTGTACACTCGATCATGCAAACATTTTCAACGACATCCCAGACACACACACACACACACACACACACACACACACACACACACACACACACACACACACACACACACACACACATATCATGTATACATCACTTCAGGGGACATTCAATTGACTTACATGCATTTCCTGGAGACTTATCCTAACCCTTAACCATAACCAACACATGCCTGACCCTTACCCTTACCCTTACCCTTAACCATAACCAACACATGCCTAACCCTAACCCTAAATCTAACCAAGTCTTCACCATAAAATGAATGATTCCCCTCATGGGGACCTCCATTTTGTCCCCATAAGGGAGGCCAGTCCCCACACGGGACTGTGTAAAAATATTTAGGTCCCCACAAGTATAGTAATGCTAGTCCACACACACACACACACACACACACACACACACACACACACACACACACACAGTCAGCACAATGGAAAGTTTAAGGAAAAAATACTAAGATGGGCTTATCTGATTATTTTGGTCATATCCATTTTATATATTAACTATCACTTTCTAACTAAATATGTTCCTAGCAGACGGCACATGTTGCATAAAAATACATGTTTTTTTTAGGATGGCGTGCTTGCTAAGGCAGTGGCTTGTCTCTGATGTGATATTCCTCCAGAGCATCAAATGAAGGATTTCCTATTCCTCAAAATGTAAATAATACTAGCTTTCAGTGCTTTTTCAGAAACCTTCACTCTGGGACATCCGGTGTCACAGAATCACCAGCTGACAGCTGAGGGAAACCCCTCGCCGAGCAAAGACATGAAAAACACAAAGTAACACTTGATGTTTCACAAAGAAGGACTTCCTACAGAATCCCTCATCACAGGATGTGAGTCACTTTGTTTGAGGCTAAAAACAGCAACAGAGTTCTCGCATGAAAACACACGTTGAGCATTCATCTCCTCGCGTGTGCTGTCTGTGGGACATTCGACTAATCCTATCATGCGCAGTGAAAGTCACATGTTTGCACAACATATCAGCGCTCAGTGTGGAGCAGGTTTGAAACACCTGTTGTCACTCAGGAGAGGCCGTTTGTTGTTCAGGGGTGGCTGCCCGTTACTGGGCTTGTTCGACATGTCACAAGAGGCTGTAAGCGATTCAGGAACACTTACACTTCATAGATCATGAGCCCATGGTTAAATAATCCTTCTCTTTGGTTGCCCACTGATGTTTTGAGTTAAAGTGGAGTCCCCCTGTGTGCCTGCAGGTTAGTCCGGTTTAGTGGAAGAGTGTGAAATTAACATGTCGTAAAATACAGATTACAGACGTCATTATGGACTGTAGAGGAAAACGGGGAAAAAGAAGAAGGATGTTTTACATTAAGTTTTACATTGAGCAGGGTTTGGTGATTGATATAAATGTGATTAAGATCTAACAATTCACACACACACACACACACACACACACACACACACACACACACACACACATACCATGTATACATCACTTCAGGGGACATTACATTGACTTACATGCATTTCCTGGAGACTTATCCTAACCTTAACCATAACCAACACATGCCTAACCCTTACCCTTACACAGAGAAGATATAGCTTTGTCTATGTTATATTAAATCAAAGTGTTGGGCTGTGGTTTGGACAAAACAATATAAAATGGTGTCTGATTGGGTTTAAGGAAGAGATTATGGACTTTGTATAGGACATATTGATTGATACATTTTATTTCGAACAAGTCAAATAAATAATTACAAAACAAAAAAAATGTTGCAGTGCATAGTCATAAGAGACATTTTAAAAAAATGACATTTACAACAACAACAGCATTAGCAACATAAACAGTCCCACATCTAGTGTTCGACAAGGAGTGAGAAGAAGTATAATTTATTTAATCTCACCCCCTTGTCCCTAAATGATTTATTTATAATCTATAAATAATTATGATTATTATTAATTATTATTTGTATTATGATTATTAATCTGCTTTACCTGTTGATTGGCATACAGTATATACATATACACATATGTACATACACATATATGCACATATACACACCTACATACTCACACATATACACAGTCAAACACCCTCCCCATCCCTGTACCTGGAGAAAATAATGTCTCTGTATTTCCTCTCGACCTGGTTAATGTCTGGACATGGCTTTAGCTCCACATTCACACTGTTCCATAGTCTCACTCCACAGGCTGAGATACAAAAGGTTCTTCTGGTTGTACGGGCCCTATACATACACCTCATCAATTAAGTAAGGAGATAATGGGCAGACTAATTGGAATACCAATTTCAAGCAGCTCTCATTAAATCATTAGAGTGATTTAGTGACTTATTAACTTTACCACGATGACCTGGCTTCCCTTTAGCTTATGTAAACATATTTTTAAGTGAGAGTGTTTTCCAAATACTGCACTTAACCTCGCTTTATTTTTGATAGACTTGCTAGCAGACTGTGGGTTTTGATCCTCTATGCAATGGCTTATTTAACAAATAAATGCACCCATGATACAGTGCAGTGAGTGGTTTGGAATAGAAAACCGTCACAAAATGTTTAATATGGACATCTGGAATGTTCCATCATCTGCATGCAGGCCAAGCAGCTTGTTTGGAAAGGAAACAGTGCAACATGTGTTCGTTTTTTTATATTATTATTTCTGTCTTGAATCTCCGAGTATTCTCCGCACATTTTTCTGATGGAAACCATTCAGCTGTCATCTGCGTATCAAAGCCTGACGCCTGATGTCACTTATGAACAAATGGAAATCTCTCTCGAATCCCACAGCTGAACCACAGTCCAGCGGAGAGTGAATGGAAATGTGGGCAGAATGAGCTGCGAGGTTTTGAAGACCAGACCTTTGAGGCTTTGGCTTCACTAAAGGAGGAAACAAGGACACGTTTGTCCCAGGAAGAATTAAATACAGAGTCAGACAACCAAATAGGATGTTAATGCATCCTATTTTGCTTAAAAACCAGAATATTGCTAGCTTGAACTCATAAAACAGCTCTACTGAAAAGTTCTACAAAATGCTGCCTGACTGTAAGAGCTGACAGATGAGAAAATGGTTAAAGCATATGGCTAATAGTACTTTTAAATGGGTGCAAGTCACGCCTTGATTTTCTGGGGTCTGTGCTCCTCCCGAAGTGTGGTAAGGGGATATATTGTGGCCTCTGACTGGCAGAGTTCAATCCTGGCAACGAGGATCGGACATCTGACTCCCAGATGTGTCCGACGGCCTCTTATGTGCAGCCAAAAGCAGACTCACCTAGAACGGCACACTGAGTTTTATTCTCTCTTGTTCTCTTTGTCTGTGTCTAACCAACTATAACTCATTTCTGTTTTCCTTTGACTTACCGCCCTCACACATGCAAGATTACATGTATCTACTGCAGACACACGTGGAAGACATTATACTGTGTAGACGCTTCTCTTTTTCAAATGAGGGTTGCACAATAAATCTAAATGTTATCAGAATATATACGAGGTAAAGCTGGTGTAAGCTAAAAAAAAGTAAGAGCTGGCCTAAAAACTGTATTTTTCAGACTTAAGGGGGACATAATATGCTCCTTTACAGGTTCCTACTTCTATGTTGTCTCTATGTGACATGTCTCCATGCTTTAATGTTCAAAAAGCTCTTTATTTCTATCGTACTGTCTGTGCTGCAGCACCTCTTTTCACCCTCTGTCTGAAACCAGAGCCCAGTCTGCTCTGATTGGTTAGCTGGCTGGCTCTGTTGTGATTGGTCAACCCGATTAGAGATGTCCCGCCCCTTAGCCTGTCACGTAGGGTTAGGGTTGTGTTGGAGTTTTGTGAGTGTAGTCTAGTGATGTCACTATGTTCAGGAAGTAAACAAAGGTGTCCCATGGAGGCGTTTAACATCACAGGAATGAGAACAACCCCTAAAATCCCCAAAGGGATTATTTTTGTTTGTTCAATTGTTCTCTGAATTGTAACATTCTTTCCTTCACATCAGCAAACCTTCCAAAATGTCTGCATGGCCCAGAAACTCACCAGAAAAGCATGGATGTACAGACGAGTGACGACACATCTGCTAACCTACGAACAATAATAATAATAATAGATTTAATTTGTTAGCGCTTTTACAGGTGCTCAAAGACGCTTTACAGATATAGTGAAAAGAAAAGAAAGGAACAACAAATAAATATATAGTTAAAGTTAAAGTCAAATAATACAAAAATAATCACACATTAAAAGCCATTTTGAAGAGGTGAGTTTTTTGAAGGTGGTGAGGTCAGTGCAGACTCTGATGGCAGCCTCTCTCCGTCTGTAACCTGAGGCCCGGATCGTCCAGCTGATCTGTTGTGGAGATGTTTGTCAACTGAGTGCATGTGTGCGTCGCATCTGTGTGTGCAATGTATTTTTAATACAATTGAGTCATTGGCTCTTTCATCAGTTGATTTACTGAGCTGCACAAACGGGATGTTTGTTTGTGTAAGTGGGACAGACAAAGAAGAGCAA
>NW_022990497.1:0-99886 GCF_902827175.1 Gymnodraco acuticeps
TCAAGTAGAAGTACACCACATCCTTCACTCAAGTAGAAAGTACACACATCCTTCACTCAAGTAGAAGTACACCACATCCTTTACTCAAGTATAAGTACACATCCTCCTTATCAAGTAGAAGTACACATCCTTTACTCAAGTAGAAGTACACACATCCTTCACTCAAGTAGAAGTACACACATCCTTTACTCAAGTAGAAGTACACACGTTCTTTACTCAAGTAAAAGTACACACATCCTTTACTCAAGTAGAAGTACACGCATCCTTCACTCAAGTAGAAGTACACACATCCTTCACTCAAGTAGAAGTACACACATCCTTTACTCAAGTAGAAGTACACACATCCTTTACTCAAGTAGAAGTACACACATCCTTTACTCAAGTATAAGTACACATCCTTTACTCAAGTAGAAGTACACATCCTTTACTTCAAGTAGAAGTACACACATCCTCACTCAAGTAGTAGAAGTACCACACATCCTTTACTCAAGGTAGAAGTACACACGTTCTTTACTCAAGTAAAACGTACACACACTCCTTTACATCAAGCTAGAAGTACACCGCATTCCTTCACTTCAAGTAAGAAGTACACTACATCCTTCACTCAAGTAGAAAGTACACACATTCCTTTACTCAAGTCTAAGTACACATCCTTTACTCAAGTAGAAGTACACACGTTCTTTACTCAAGATAAAGTACACCCTCCTTACTCAAGTAGAAGTACCACATCCTTTACTCAAGTAGAAGTTACTACCACATCCTTCACTCAAGTAGAAGTTACCACACAATCTTCACTTCAAGTAGAAGTACACACATCCTTTAACTTCAGTATAAGTACACATCCTTTACTCAAGGTAGAAGTAGTCACCACACATCCTTCACTCAAGTAGTACGACTACCCACACTCCTTTACTCAATAGAAGTACACACATCCCTTCACTCAAGTAGAAGTACACACGTTCTTTTACTCCAAGTAGAAGTACACACATCCTTCCACTCAAGTAGTAAGTAACAACACAATCCGTTTACTCAAGTAGAAAGGTAACACACATCCTTCACTTTCACGTAGAAGTACACACATCCTTTTACTCAAGTAGGAAGAGTACCACACATCCTTTACTCAAGCTAGTCCCTTGAAGTACAAATGCATGGACTAGTTTCTCTGCATCGTTTTGAGGCAAGATATGCCTGATTTTTGCAATGTTACGTAGATGGAAGTAGGCGGTCCTTGATGAATTGATTTTTATGTGGGCGTTTTTAAAGGATAAATCCTGATCAAATATAACACCCAAAGATTCCTTACAGTCTCACTGGAGGCCAAATTAATGCCATCCATAGTTAGTATATCCTTAGATAATTTGTTTCGTAGATTCTTCGGGCCAAGTACAATAACTTCAGTTTTGGTCATGTTTAACATCAAAAAGTTTTAAGGTCATCCACGTTTTTAAGTCCTTAAGGCAGTCTTGAATTTTATTTAGTTGATTAATTCATCAGGCTGATTGATAAATATAGTTGAGTATCATCCGCATAACAATGAAAGTTTACAGAATGATTCCTTATAATATTGCCTAACGGAAGCATATATAATGTGAACAAAATAGGTCCGAGCACTGAGCCCCTGTGGCACTCCATGGCTAACTTTGGTTGCGTGGAAGATTCATCATTGACACGTACAAACTGAGAGCGTTCAGATAGATAGGACCTAAACCAGTCTAAAGCAGTTCCCTGTATGCCAACTAAGTGCTCTAGTCTTTGCAATAAGATATCATGGTCGATAGTATCAAATGCAGCACTGAGATCGAGCAAAACAAGAATAGAGACACGTCCCTTGTCAGAGGCTATTAGAATGTCATTTGTGACTTAACCCAGAGCTGTCTCTGTGCTATGATGTGTTCTAAAGCCAGACTGAAAAGCTTCAAATAAATCATTGTTTTTTAAGTAATCAGCTGTTTAGCTTTCTCAAGAATGTTTGAGAGGAACGGAAGATTAGAAATAGGTCTATAATTGGCTAAAACCTCTGGATCGAGGTTGTGCTTTTTAAGAAGCGGTTTTATCACTGCTACTTTGAATGATTGTGGAACATAGCCTGATAATAAAGACATATTCATAATATTTAATAAATAAGTGCTAATTAATGGAAAAACTTCCTTCAACAGCTTAGTTGGAATTGGGTCTAACATGCACGTTGATGGTTTAGAAGAGAGAATCATTGAATTTAATTGTTCAAGGTTTCTGGCTGAAAAGCATTCTAGTTTACTATCTAGTGTAATATTAGAACTTAGGTTTCCGGGAGCTGTTGATAACACTATACTGGTCAAAGGCAAGAGGTCATTCATTTTGTTTCTAAGAGTAACAAGCTTTTATCGTTTTAAAAAAGCACATAAAATCATTTACTACTGAGTGCTATGGGAATAGAAGGCTCAATCGAGCTGTGGCTCTCTGTCAGCCTGGCTACAGTGCTGAAAAGAAATTCTTGCATTATTCTTATTCTCATCCTATTAATGAAGAGTAGTAGGCTGCTCTCGCTTTACGCAGTGCTTTCTTATATTCATTGAGAGTAATATGCCAAATTAAACGAGATTCTTCAGTTTAGTAGAACGCCATATCCTTTCAAGTTGTCTCGACTTTTGCTTTATTGTGCGGGTTTGGGCATATGCCATGGAGCTAGTCTATGTTGTTTTATTTTCTTCTTTTTCAAAGGAGCAACAGAGGCTAATTTTATTCGCAGCGCATCTGTAGCACTATCAACAACATGATCAATTTGGGTGGTGTACATTTTGTATAAGTTTCCTCCCTTACATGCAGACATGCTATCGAGTTAAGTATTGGTGGAATCTCTTCCTTAAATGTGGCTATAGCACTAACAGATAGGTTTCTGCTGCAGGAGCTTTTGACTAATGCTTTGTAGTCTAGTACAGTACTTCAAAAGTTACTAAGAAATGGTCGGATAAAGCAGGATTATGCGGTTCGACTAATAGTTGCTCAATTTCAATACCATAAGTCAGAACAAGGTCGAGAGAGTGTGATTATAGCAGTGGGTTGGTTTATTTACACTCTGACAAAACCCAACAGAATCTAATATAGAGTTAAATGCAACAGTAAGGCTATTTTTATCATCGTCAACAGAATATTAAAGTCACCTACGCTAATTACTTTATCTGTTTTAAGAACCAAAGTTGATTAAAAACTCAGAGAATTCAGATAAGAAGTCTGAATAAGGACCTGGTGCACGGTACACTGTAACAAATAAGATTGGCTGCAAAGTTTTCCAGGTCGGATGCGTAAGACTAAAAACAAGACTTTCAAAGGAGGGTATAATTTAATTTTGGTTTAGTATTGATAAGTAAACTTGAGTCAAAGATGGCTGCAACTCCACCTCCTCGGCCCGTGCCTCGGGCAATATGAGTATTGATATGGCTGGGTGGAGTGGCCCTCATTTATGCTGACATATTCTTCATGTCTCAACCAAGTTTCAGTGAGACAGCATATATCAATATTATAATCTGATATAAATCATTTACCAATATTGCTTTAGATGCTAGAGATCTTATGTTTAAGAGACCACATTTAATATTCCTGTTTTGTTGCACTGTAGTAGTTGTTACATTTACTTTGATTAGGTTATTATGTATGACACCTCTATTAGGTTTTTACCTTAACTTGGCAGACACACACACCGCTAATATTGGGTATTTTAATGGGTTCGGGATTCCTATGGATGACTGCCTAGGAGAGAGCGCAGAGAAGCGTGTAAGACTGCGACTCCGCCTCCTGGTTCTCAACTCCAGTTTGTCATGGATTAAGTCCACAAAGCCCTGAGTGGTGAGATTATAGACTTTGCCAGGGTAGTTATCTGTCTCTGTTTGGTCGTAAACATAACCCCCTCCTGTAATGATACAACTGCCATAGTAGAATTATAAACATTGCTTTTCCCCAACTCGCTTTGTGATACTAGGGTTGTCTGGATAGGTTTTGGTAGCAAGTTGGATCCAGTGTTGATAAGGGTAATAAGGGAATGTGTTTTTCAGGATCATCCTCCATTTCTTCCTCCCTCTTTTGATCCTGTAAAAATACAGAGAGGGAGGTCTGTTAGATTATGGCCCTAAGTATCCGCTGGTACCAGCACTCAGTAGGTTCAGGCACAACCAGTTCCTTTCTTAAATGTGTGTGCGGGCTTGTTCTGCACCTTCCGGCTGAATCACGAAACATCGTTATCTTAAATTCCAGTTATGATCTGGTTTAGATGCTTTTTGATCTGAGCAGGGGAGGGACTTTTCACAACAAGCCAGCTGTAATTAGGATCAGACCGAGTAGACAGATTTGTAACCCAATCCATCTCCTTGTTCTGGGGTTTTTGAGCAAATTTCAACGCCTCAACGCCAAATGGTTTATCCTCCAACATCCGTAATAGTACATTCTGGAGGGTTAGCCTGGTAACCTTTTGCACAGGGTAGTAAAGGAACAGCTCCCGTTCTTTCGGGTGAGGGATGGACAAATAGTTTTTCAATCTGTTGTTGACAACCATCTCGGGAGGGAACACATCAAGATGTTCGGATATTGTTGTTTTTTATCATTCTCTGTAGGAGTTGTGTCAATTTCCGTCAGATTTTTCATTGAGGGGAAACATTCCCCAGTTTCCTTGGGGTCCTCTTCTAAAGCCCAACCTTGCATGATTAAGGGGATGTAAGTATTTTTCACCCCTGGTGCACTGATTAGCTGCATATGCTTCTGAGGTAACAGCTTCAGGACATTTAATTAAACCTGCTTCAGATACCATGCAGCGGCACTTTCCCCGGAAATGTCCTGGGTGATTAACTCTGGTAATCACTGTTCTTAGTCCTATTATCAGATAGCAGTCAAGGCAGAAACACAGTCTGCACTGAGGGGGCCCTTCCACGCCTGACACTTTTATGGGGTCGGGGGCTGGAAACAACCTTTTTGGTCTTTGCATAGCTTTTCCTTGCCACACAATTGCAGATACTGTTATCCCACATTCTGCACAGGAACCAGGTGTATATTTTCTCCATGTAAGTGGATGAATTCTCTCCTCCTTGACTGGGGCACAACCCTCCCAGGCAAGCTCCACATTTTTACAAGATGACCCCACAAAAAGGCCATCCTCTCCTGAGGTAGAAAGCACATAAACTGCCACTGCATGTGCACAAAACATGTCATCAGATGTGAGACTGATCTCATCAACAGTGGATGGGTAGGCTGTAGTCATATTGCTTATCTGGATTTTAATCTTAGTTGACTCGGGTGAACTGGCCCTCTCTGTTGGAGTGAAACTACGTTCCCAGAGACTGACTTCACTGTATCCAAACCTTCTAATTTGTCATAAGCTGACCTTCTCTGGACTGCGGCCCTTTCTGGTCACCCACACCTGATCCCCAACCTGAAATGGAAGAGGGGTGGCAGTTAGATATGCCCTGTCCTTTGCCCTTGGTAGCTTATCCATACATAGGAATAAGTTGAGCCTTGTCAAATTGATTGGAATGTCCCAATCTGTTTTACAGTTTTTGATGATCCACTCTTTGGCTGCTCTGACACCTCTCTCTGCCACCCCATTGGTTTGAGATTTATATGGTAACGACCAGATGGGTGTGATTCCATTATCCTGCAAGAGTGACAAAACTTTCTCATTTTTAAAGTGAGTCGCATTATCCATTCTTATTCTCTTAGTTTTGGAAAAATACTGATATGTTCTGCCAGTTTAGCAGACACGTGTTCCCTGTTGCTCGGGTCAGAGGATAGACATGTTTATGACTCCCTCCATTATCAAGTCACAAGGAAATACTTATTCCCACTGGGAGTGCGGGTCGGAAAAGGACCTGCTATGTCCGCACTAAAACTGATTAGTGGTTCCTCCTCTATTATCTTAAGATGTTCAGGATGAACCTTTTTAAACCCATCCACCTCTGCACATTGAAGACATGATGAACGTGTGTGTTGTAGGTGCAGTTGCAGTTTTGGTATGAGGATTTTTTTGCTTAGACAATATTTTCTCATCCTAACTAGGCCTACATGGCCTAAACTGCTGTGTAGTTCGTCTACTACCTGAGGAGCGTTTTCAGGAGGTATATGAACACTTCCACCTTTTTTCCATATACTAGGAAATATGGCCGTCAGGTGGTTAACTCTTCTCCTGCTTTGAGCAAGTGCATCAACTTCTCTATTCCCCTGATAGTCGAAATCAATTTTATCTGTATGGCTACGAACATGATTCCATTCTACATGCCTGCTCTTAACTCTGCAATAAGACTCCATTGATGGGCATGGGTCAGTGCTTCACCTTTTACATTTGTGAACTGTCTTTGTTCCCAATAATCAAGCTCTTCTTTTCCCGCTTTGTAACAATAATCACTATCAGTAACTATACGGATGTGTGTTATTTTACTTTTTTAGCAAAAAGAAGACCCTCAACAATGGCATTCGCTTCAGCAGTTTGTGCTGTACCCGGTATAACACCCTTTTGTTTGCAAAGTACTTCACCTGATTTAGTTTTCATTATAAAGGCCCAAGTGGCTGCTTGGTCACCTTTTCGCAAACCCCATCTGTAAACAGTGTTATCTGTGGAGTAGCGGTTTTCTGTAAGGGTTTCAATGTTTCCCTTTGTGGCTTACTTCCTGTGGTCCTAAACTCCACATCTGGATCAGACATCATCATCTGCCATTTTCCCCATCTACTCATCATTGCTTTTGCTCCTTGAACAGTTTGTTTAGTAGCTTCAGATGAAGGATAAGGAGTGTATATGCACATTTTGGTACCTTGAGACATTTCCTCAGGCTGGATAAAATCTGAATGCAAGTGCAAGATGCTTCTCTTCAGGAGAGAACTTTTCCTCTGTTCCTTGACCAAGTCATGGACATAAACAACACTGACTTTTTATCACCTTGGTTCCTTATCTCCACACCTCCTCCTAAATCATTTTTGGTTAGATGAACCTCCAAAGGTTTTCCCATGTCTCGCATTGTTAGTCTATGGGACTGGGTCACTACATACTGCTTCGTTTTTTGATATTGTTTTATTTGTTCTGGTGTTAAAAGGATAACTTTTGGAGCCCCCTTCTTTCTTAACATCCCCTTTAATTTGTGTAACGGAGCTGCATTTTCACTGTAGTGAGGTACGTGATTAGAGACATATTCACAAGTCCCAAAAACATTTCTAGATCTTTTACTTCCTGTGGATCAGGAAAGTCTAAAAGTTTTTGTTTGTACTCATCTGTCAGATCTCTTCCCTTTTCAGACAGTTTGAAACCCAAATACTTTAGCTCTTGCTTTGCGCATTTTTTCAATCCTATCTTGAAACCTGCTTCCTTCAGCCTGGTTACGACCTGTTGCAGCACATCAAGATGTTCTTCATCATCATGAGTAAAATAGACATCGTCTATATAAACTTCCACAGGAAGATTATGCAAGGTATTTGTTATAGCGGTTTGGAACACATTTGGTGAGTTTTTATATCCCTGAGGGAGTCGAGTCCAACAATATGCCTGAGTACCCCAGGTGAAACAAGTTTTAAGCTGGCTCTGTTCATCTAATGGTATAGACCAAAACCCATTACTGAGATCTATAGCAGTTTTATACTTCTTTAAGGGTAAGGTTCTCATTGTTCTTGATGGATTGATCAGAGGTCGAGCATCAGTGATGGATCTTTTGTTTAGCTCTATCAGATTATGCACCAATCTATACGTTTTATCAGGTTTAGGAATCCCCATTACTGGCAAATTAGTTGGAGGACTTTGCACTTTTTTTATGACTCCTACGAGTTCCAATTCTTCTATAGTTTTATCTAATTCTGCTTTTGCTTCAGGTTTTATAGGAAATTGAGACTGCCTTTTTGGCATTCCTCCTTGAATTGAGTGCGTAAATTCTGGGGCAAATCCCACATCATTTTTAAAATGGGAAACTGAGCTTTCACTCAAGATTTTATGCAGACGAGTTTTATTTTCCACATCCGATTTTCCCACCAATTCATTCACTTGATCAACTTGATTTACTGGTTTCATCATTGTATTACATTGCTTGTCAAAATGTGGGAGATCTATTACCTTAGCCAAATTATGAGCACCTCTTAAACCCACCACACCTTCTCTCTCGATTTCAGACATTAAGACACTCTTCCCATCTGCTAAAGTTACTATCTCATGATTCCCAGTGGGTTCTCCCTGTGTATGAATTGTAAAATCTGAACCAGAATCTACTCTATAGGTTTCGTCCCCTAAAGTACTGAAAAAATTACCCTCTGCATTTTCCCATGTGTGTTTTCGCATTAATTCTAACGCGGGTCTGTGTCGGTCTGAGGAGGCTTCTTCTGACCAAACTTCGCATCCCACTCCAATTGTTTCCCTCTGAGGGCATGCATGTTTTTTTGTTCACCCTGGGTCGTGGTGGTAAATTGGGATCGCGTGGAGGATATTGAGTTTGGGTTGATTTTGAGACTTCTCGGTTTTTTGTGGAGCATTTCCGAATCTTTTGTTTTCCCACTCTTCTTTTTGTATTTCTAGCCCTTTGCGGTGTTGCCGGTAAAAATCCTCCTCTGCTTCCTGTAGGTGTACACTTAAATTACTCATTGCCCCGCTCACCATTGGTTGAGACGGTGTGTCATTTTTAGGAAAATAATTTAGTTTAGGATTTTTGTCTGAAATTGTGCACCTTTCTTCCTTTTCTCATTTACATGTAGGCTTTCCACATCATACATTTGCAACTCAATCACTCGTTGCTGAGGAGTCAAGATTTCCCATCTGGCAGCTAATTTACTCCCTCCTGGCACAGCCATAAGTAATTTTTCCATATCCATCAGATCATTAGAATGATTTTGCAAGTCAATCGCAGCCACAGCAAGAAGCATTTTACCACTAGCAACATCTCTGACCAACTGATCGATTTTCTGTTGCACTGGATTTAATCCTGGAGTTATTCTGGTAGTGGCCAGCACCTGAGCGGGAGTCATGTTAACTGGCAAAATACACTCCCTTTGTAGTCGCATAAACATTGCTGTGCTGGGCGAACTCAACAGAGATTCTGTGAGACCTTTGTTTAAGCATGTTTGGTAAAACTCTATATCTGATTGTCCTGTTTCCTTTTTGGGACAAGGTTTTTGAGATCTCTAAAGCAGATCCTTCTTGAGGCAGTTTTGTAGAGTTGTGTTTGTTTGGACAAGGTTTTGATTTATTGCGAGAGCACTAAAAGTGTCAAGGGGTTCCCTGTTGGTCTTAACAGGGTGCGAGTTGAAGAGATTACTGGATGTAGAGTATGTGCTAACAGGCTTTGACCTAAGTCAAGGCCAAGTTGAGTTTGAGGATCGTCCCAATTAGCCTGTGAACCATATGTTTGTGATTTCTGAATATTATTATACAAGTGGTTCTGTTCCACTGCTTCATCCCTCCTAATATTCCCTTCTTGAAAATATTTATAGCCTGCTTGCAAATAAGCTTGCTTCCATGGAAGTGGGACTCCTGGTTTTTCCATTAATTTTCTTGGATCGGGTGCCTCTTTTGTCAATCTTGCCTCTCCTTTTGTTACAGGATACCAAGCGTCAGCCAGAAGGTCCTCATCGCCAGATTGTGGCCATTTAGTTTGCTCCTCAACATTTTCTAATTGAGGGTTATAGGCCCATCCTTCATTAGTATACAATGTAGGCTCTTGACAAGGTGATTTGGTTGGATCGTATTGTTTTGCCACTTTACCCTTTGATCGACTGTTTTTTCCCCTGGCCACTAGAGCTCTGTCTACTTGAAATCTGACTTGGGTGGGGGTTGATATGTTTATGGGTGAGAGCAAAGTCTTCCCCTAGATCTGGGGTGGACTGCCTGGGCTGGGAGATTTCAACATTATTACACTCTCCAGATCTTCCTCCCTGATTAGAGGCCCTATCGTTTGTTAATGGGTCTCTCTGTTGTCTGTTTTGATTGTGATTTTCTTCCTCCTCTGAGGTATCCTCTCTTTCTGACTCCGATTGACCCTCTGCTGAACTTGTGTCTTCATCTTACGCTGGGATTTCTCTAGTTCCGCTCCAAACAGAGTTTTTATGTTTGGTGTATCCACTAGGAATCTAAATAAAGGTGAACATTCACCCCAAGGGAATGCTTCAGCTGCTGCTGTCAAGAGAGTATTTACGGGGATCACGATACTTTCTGCCCTGGGTTCTGAGTCTGAATGTGACTATGTTTTCTCCATCTGAAGTAGCAGACTGTATAACATCTTCATTCCTCTGTTTAGGGCTTGATTAATTTTTTTCATCAATCTGATCTCTTTTTGAATAACTTTTTTTGCTTGCCATTAAATGCATAAATGAGGAGTATAATATTCCCATTTTGATCCAGGATCGCATCTTCTACTTCTCCTTCTTTTAAGAGTCCTTGGCCAAATGCATCCAAAGTTCCTGGTCCTGAAAATCGACAGCACTCGCTGCTTGATTTCTTTTATGCATTATATTTGCCCTTGTTCGTCTACAATGTGCCTGTCTAAATGTCTGCGACATTCAGCTTCGTGTTCAGCGTCTTTGTTAGATCAGGCTCACACAAAGTCATAAACGGCCCTATTCCGAGCATTTGAGTTTGGTCTGGGGCAGCTACTTCAATTATGATCCTATTCTCTCCATAGTTTGTTTTTGGTTCTGGCAGCATGTTTGAGGTCAGAGGTGATTTGAAATAACAGCTGTCTCATAGGAGTATTTGGATCTCTTCTCAACCCTGGAGACTGTAGCATCTCAGGAACAGAGAAAGGGAGGAGATATTGACCCTCAACACTGAGCTCCCTCAATGCATGTGCGAAATCATCATGCGATGAACAACATAGTACCACATTTAACTCTCCCTGACTTGTTGTAAAGCTTTCTTTAAGGCTTGGGTTGAGTCCTCTGTTGTGTACCCGAAAATCCCATTTCCAAAAAGGGTCAAGAGCACATAGTTTGGTTGATTTTGGTAAAGTATCTGAGCTTTAGCTTCACGAAAAACCTCCTCATATTTGTTTTGAAGATATTCTTGGAATTTGGTTTCTTCTGTTAGTTCCCACATAGGTTTAAATGGTACATGTAAAACAACAGGTATGTGTGGGTCATCACCTCCTCGAGTGACAACCACATTTCCTTCCGACAGTTTAATGGTCCTTATCATGTTATCGCTTTGTGCTTGCATGCTAGGACCTTCTCTTTGCCAGAGCTGCTGCTATTCCTCCTGCATGTTGCAACTCCATATTAGCAGGGTTCACTAACATGGTTGGTTGATCTAGTTTGAGATATTCAATATTTGCCATTATTATTTCCAACATTCCTTTCCCGAAATATTAGGTCTAACAATGTGTTTTCTTCTAGGAGTAGTAGAGGGGACACTCATAAATGGCATCTGTGAGTTTTTATCCCCGTAGGGTGGGGGGGTAGGTCTCCGACATTATACCACCTGTTTGTTGCTCTCTGTCTACACGGTAGTCTGATAGGAAGGTACTTAGGTCGCGGTAGCCCGTGGGTCTGGGCTAATTCGACCAGGGGGGGCAGAAGGTCCGGATTTTTCTTCTGTGTATCCCTCCCCATCTGTGGTTGGCCGAGTCAAAACTGCGTTCTAACCTCGTCCGCCATTTATTTTTTTGTTTGTTTGTTTTAAAAAAACAAAAATGTATTTAAGGGTTTCGTTCACTCTTTTATACACATGCAAGTTCCTACTTTACTCCGCCGGGTGATCAGTCCGACTATACCGTCACTTGGTTCTAGGTTACTCTTTCTGGATTCAGCTAGTACATGCGGGTACCTCAGCTAAGAGTGTTATGTACCGACTTCGAGTTTTTCAACAGCATAGGACCTTTAGACCTATGTTTATCTTTATTAAATCTCCTATTAACTCTTCCCCACGTTATGTTTTAACGCAAAAGTTCAAACCGCAGCTCTTTGTCAAGTCCTACCTATAAGTTTCAAAGCAATTGGACAGGTACTGAGCAGTGCTCCTACGGCTGACTTCACTTTAGCCACCTAAACCTGTGTTAAAGGGACCACAGGCTTCTCTTTGACTAGGGGAAAGATGAACCTACTTTAGCTTCTTTAACAGACAGCTATATCCGATATATAAACCCTCAGTCCGGTGCAATAGTATCAACTTAAATTACTACACTTTTAGGTTTAATATATATTCTAGGATTTGGGGTAGGTATTTTAACAAGACTTTCAGCCTGTATTTCGCTGATTTGTATTCCTCGACTTTTTTCACTAGGTCGTTTTGGTTCTTGTATTTTGACTCTGTAAAAGTATTACTTTTCACAGAGCTCCACGTTGGGCGCCATGTTTAGAGTCGGAGAGGTCCTGATAATTTATTCCGGTAAATTACTCTGACCTACTAATTGACCTGACCGAAGTTATTGAGTCTATGTAAGTTTACTGCTTGGCTCAGATCCACCAACGTCAGCAAGATCTCACCTCTATTAACTCCTGAAGAACCAGGTTCAATTAACTGCTGTTTCAATTCAGACAACTCTTTAATCTGTTTAAGGGATCCCGAAGGATTTTGATATCAGTAAATGGAGTGTGCTCCTACCTAAGTGTGTGTGGCAGGGTGCAATCTTACCTTTGACGCAGGAGAGGAGGGCACAGGTGTCTTTGAAGTTGTCCCAGTCCAAAAGGTGGGATCAGTTTATTTGAAGAAAAATAGGTCCAACTAATACAGGGTTTTTACCTTCTCTCTTTACAACATTATAATTATACTAAAAAAAATGGTGCTGTGATCATGTTCAAATATGAAACTTTAATTCACAGTCTTACATTTATTACCAAAATGTTTTAATTTCAACTGCCCAATTCAGTTGTGACATTTTAAAATCTCCCGATAGAATTTAGAGGTATTTCCTCGTAAAAAGACCGGTGACAATAAAAAGCGCATTCAACTTTTCATTCACCAAATCAATTCACATCAGTTTCATACCTTTTTTCCGACACAGACGGCGGTTAACTTTCAAAAACACATTCCTATCCGCCAAGATTTCGGAGGAAGATTCCTCACAGGTGGCGGGTTATAATATTCACAAACACATCTCTCATCAAATCATTCCACTCAGCCAACAACCAAGAAATTCGAGAGATATTTACCCGTCTGGGAGGACCTTACCGAGAGCTATTAACCCAGCTCTGAAGCTTTCACTCTCAACCCCTGTCTTTATGCACAAAAACCCCGATAGAATTTTCCAAAACGCCTCCTCCACACCCACATTTGTGAAAAACTGGGCATGGCTTCTACTGTCCAGGGCTAAACATGACCCGACATGTTCCATAGCTTTATGGCATAAGACACACCTTCCCATGTTAGTGTAAAAAGGACATGACCCCTTTAGGCCTCTGTGTTTCTCCTTCAGTCAGGAGCCCCCCTCCCTGTGAACTGCTGCCAGAGGAGAGGGAGAAAACAGCCTACTCTCTTCAGAACACCCATAACTCTTTTTAGGCTGTACACTCAACTTAACAAACCACTTGGTTTTGTTTATACTGTAACTATAGAAAAACCTAAAATATGAAGCATTTTCATTGTGGGTTATACAAAAATACAATTGATTATATTTGATTATAACTAACTTTCGTTTTAAGTATTAAACATACTATGAAAACTCACAACACCCTCTTTTCAAAACGTAAAGTTATCAAATAGCAACAGAAAAAATTGTAAGCATAGATACATATTCAAAAACCGTCAAGAAGCATTCTCATTATGGGTTCATACAATAATATGATTGATCATATATGATTTATTATTAACTTTCGTTTTTAAGTATTCACTTTATACTATGATCTCAACACCCTCTCTTCAAAACGCAAAGTTATCAAATAGTAACAGAAAAAATTGTAAGCATATATTCGAAAAACTTCAAGCATCAAATAACATGAAAAGTTCTTCAGTAACTGAAATAAGGGCGCCCTCCGTTGATCCTGGGGTGGCCAACACCGAAAACATAGTACCACACAGGAATGTCCTTGGTGTCACAGAGGTCAGGTACCAGAGTAAAAAGAGCCCATGGGCCGCCATGATGAAGATAGATTTGTGTGCGCACCCCCACTCGGCCAGGCATTTTTAGGATCGGGGGGCCCATCTGTTGTTCCAGTGTAGACTCCTCAATCCATGTTGCCATCTGTTGTAAATCCTTGACCCTGACCATGGAAGAGTTGCAGTTTTTCCCTGGACGACATCTCCAAACGAAAGGCCAGACACTCCGGTCGACCATACAGTTGTCAGGTAGTCGTCGTCCTTTCTGTGAAATCCACTGCAATCTTAGTGGTTTTTTGGGCAAAGATGCACTCTGTCCTCCAGCACTCAAAGAATCGTCCTCCTCCTCTGGCGGGGTCATAGGTGACTCAGCCGCTGATCCATTCTGCACCGGTTTTCTGGTTTCAGGAATTGGCTTTACTGGAAACCCTGTGCCTGAAGTAGTTCCGCTTGGCAGGTTCAATTCCTCTTGGTAGATTCCAGAGGTACTAATATCATCCATATAGTTATGATCATACACGTATGCGACCTCTGATTCATTAATAATTGTTTCATTTGAAACAATTTCCCCCAGGAATCCTTCCAAGGGGTCTGATACTCCATGTTCCTCTGGAATTTCTATTGACAGCAAGGACATCTTTTTGGCTTGGGCACCCGGGGAGACCTCTGAATCAGATCGCTCTTTTCTCTTACGAGTCTCCTCCTTTTCACCGCTTGCCCCTTCCGGTCCTTCTGCACAGGAACTTTCGGGATCAGTCCCTTTAAATTGATCCGACAGATCAATCTCCTGTGGGTAGATAGATAATACGTAAGAGTATCTTTTCCTCTTAGGTAAACTCTTCGATTACCAGGATTTAATACCACTACATAATCCTTTTTGCACACTAATATTTCCTCTAAAGCACAATATTCCTCTCTTGAGGGTGGACGGCATAATTTAACTTCATTCTGGGTCCTAGGCCAATTCTCCTGAGGTGTGAGAATAAAAGAATACAAATCTCTTCCACTTTAAAGCCCTAATTGCACAGGAACTGCAGAGGGACTTCCCTAGGATCCCCTCGATTATAGCCCGATCCACTTTACAACTTGTACACTGGTGCATGGAGACTCCAAGATCTTGACCTTGCCATTCTTTCTGTATATCAAAAATAGATGTAAGAACTTCCATTAGTCATTGGTTCTTATAGTATACATCTATTCTTATGTAGAAGGATATGCAACAAGTCTGTCTATAATGAATTCCTTGGACTATATCTCTTGCTCCTGTATTATAGTCTAAACAGCTGTTAACTGTTAACATCCCTTCTTCAGCGAGAGGGTTAAAATAGAAAAACGTATCATGCCCTAATGAACTTTTTTCAGTTCACGACATAATAGCCCTTACTTATATTACTTATGTACTCTGTGTAAGTAAAACAGCAAAAACAAGAAATAGGTTATTCAAATCGAAATTGTAAAATTTCCATATAGGAATTCAGATCCTCGCCTCATTAAAGTATACAAATGATGATGGAGGGTATAATGCGTATAACACAACACATTCAAAATAACTGTTAAAAAGTAATAATAAAAGGAAAATAACTTAATAATGGTCAATAAAAAGAATATAACAAGAATATTATTTACCATTTCCTCCTTGAACTCAAGATTAATCCCTGAATGATCCTGGGTTTCCTTTGTGCTGGTTCCAATGTTCATCATGTCCTGGGTTAAGTATTTTTCTTAGTTTGATCCAAAAATCTCAGCTGGATCTAAACGATGTTCCCTCGTCCTTGATTCTGACCAAAGGGATTATCTTGTTGTGGCCAACTGCCCTGTTAAATAGAAAGTCCTAACGGCTAATCTTAAGAGTTACTACCGGCCCCCCCTTAATTTTTTGTGGTGTTAGGACCTCTCGTAAATCATCCTCGCAGAAAGAGATACTTCTTTTTGTGTAGAGATTGGCTTGTTTTAAGAATTTCATACAAGATTGTATGTCGTTCACCTGTTTTGGCCTCTCTCCCAACATCAATTCCTCTTTGTTTGAGATTTGGTTTTCCTCCCCTCTTTTGAAAAGTTTGGGAAACAAGGAGGAAAATAACCTAAAGCCTATAACTCCAATTAATAGTGCAGCACCTATAGCCAACGCATAACCGATACCCGTCAAAATGCTCCCAACTAAAGGCTGCACTATTCCCATAAATCCTTTGTTATTATCCCTGAAATACCTATTTGTATGCCTTGTCCTGTTGCATAAAAAATCCCTTTTACCAAATCCCAATCTGTCATTTCCCAGCCCGATTCTCCGGCCCATATCTGAAAACAGAATCCAGTTTTTTGGATGAGATTAAACATCGGAAAATATACTCCGGTTATATCTGAATTGATGTTCGTATACCCAGGACTTTGTTCCTCTGTTACTTGAGGCCGTTTCCAGTCCGGGAACAAGGTTCCATATTTCAGCAAGCAGAGTTTTGTCTCCAACCACCTTATTTTCCCCAAAGTAATCATCTCTGGATCCATACCTGGCCAATTTTCTGTATCCTTTACTATTTCTGGACGCGCAAATTGTTTAGATCTGATGGTTTTTCTTATGCTTATATTTGAGTCCATGAAAGGGGATTGATCCATGCAGTAACTAACACAGTTAGCACATTCTGTCCCATTTGTAAATCTGGGAAGTGATCTGGGCATCTTTCTGAAAGGTCTTCTCAAGAGTTTATTGTTACTAACTGTTCTTCTTAGTACATTATTCTATCAACCAACGAGCTGTCTCGTGTGAACTTTGAGCAGGAAATAGTCATAGCCATAACAGTAAGTTGTTGTCAGTCCGTGTGCAATAATCAGCAGAATAATATCCATACCTCAAATCTGCACACCTGCCTATGGTAGAATACAACGCGTGTGGGTGGACCATATAAGTGGCTATTCCTAAAACATAATTCTGGAAATGTTCTCCTATATTGTTAGTTTGATTTGCTATTCTTACAAATGGTGCAGATATCCCTTCTTCCCCATGATTGTGAATCAAATTTGGTCTTGTACTTCTACCTGTTTTTGCGAGTAAAATTTCCCCCTGATAAAATTCCCAAAACTTGGGTTATTAAAAACGGGTCATGTTTCTATGCAGGGGCTCAGTTTGGGAGTTAAGAGCCAGGTTAGCGCAAATTGTGAAATGATGGATCTCCCCAACTGTCATTCCTCTGCCAGCATATCTAACTGTAGACCCACGATCAAATTTTATCATTTGCCACCTCAGTATATTTTCCTGCAAATCCTCCCAACAGGTGGATCTACTCCATTTTCCACATTGCGTTCTTTCTGTGTCCTTCACTCCTTCTGCAGTTTCGCAATATTTTTGACTTTTAGTTACGTTAGCTATTCTGCACATCTGGTAGAGACCATCATTCTCCATGCGAGTTGTCTGCATACATGTTTTTATTCAGACCAAGTTGAGGCAAGATCATTTTTTAGCCAATTCTGAACTTTGACATTAACTATGTTAGGAACCCAAATGCAATGTTCTATTTTCCCACTGGGTCTAAATCTGTATACGAGCCATGGAATATTTTTCGGGTAAGGTTGTAAACGTTTGCCCATAAGTTGTAAATAATGTCCATACAAATCCTTCTTTTATGTCCATGGTTCTTAAGCACATCCCTCACATCTCTCTTCCAGAGAGTGAGTCGCTCTTCGGTATCTAGTTATTGGATTTTCATAGGAGTCTTTAAAAAGTATCCTAGTTAAATCCCCAAATTCCGCAATCCAGTTTGCTGGATCAGATGAGGTCAAAACATTTTCCATAGTTTTAATGTCAACGTATTCAGTTGTCCTCCCTGTTGGATCCATTCTATAGGTATCATGTTTAGCATCAAAAGAAACAGTTTTGATAATGTTTTAGCCTGTTGTCTGGGATTAAGGAAAACATATTATGTTTGAAGTTGAATTCCTATGAAGCTAGAACCTGTGTGTGGGCCATACAAATCAGAATCCCTATGTTTATAAATTCCTTGAATTCTCTTGTTCTCTACCCAGATATCAAGAGCGATAGAGGATTTGTTTTCTGTTGGGGCTGATTACAATTTCCCAGAAAGTGCATCTAAACTCATCCAGTCGGTTTCACAAGTTTGGTTATTTAAGATTTGAAGTCAGATTGTATGTATTCATTATGTGCGCCCATCCAGCAGTTAGTCCGTTTTAGTGTTACACTTGCCTTCCTGGATGCATTTTTTTTGGTTCTTAAATCAGGGGCCTGTATTCCCCTGCTTTTCAGCCAAGATAAGAGGTTCTTTCTCCATCGTGTGTGATTGATCCCTATCTTGCTGTTTTATGACCTGACAGTTTAAGGTCGCTAGTGCAAGGTATAGCTGTGTTAAGCCATTGATGTCTCCCACAGCATTCCTACTTGGGTTTTAGTGGTCAATCAATCAATCAATCAATCAATGTTTATTTATATAGCCCAATATCACAAATGTTACATTTGTCTCAGTGGACTTTACAGTTTGTACAAAATATCAGTATGACAATATGACACCCCTCTGTCCTTAGACCCTCACATCGTACAAGGAAAACTTCCAAAGAAAACCCACAGTTTAAAGGGAAAAATGGAGAGAAACCTCAGGGAGAGCAACAGAGGAGGGATCCCTCTCCCAGGACGGACAGACGTGCAATAGATTGCCGTGTGTAAATTGAAAAGATAATACATTTGCAACATAGGTAGTCCAAATGTTTGGAAATGCATGTGTGTATAATAGGAAGATGAATCCACGAGGATATCCATCCAGGACCTATGATCCAGGACCACAGCCACGACTCAAGATCCAGGGCTCGCGATCCAGGACAGAGGAGCGCAGGATCATCCATGACTCCGGATCCGGCGTATATAGACACCAAAAAGAAAGGACATTTGGGGAAGCTGGGTTAATGGGAACATGAGAGTACACAGGTATAGACAGAGAGAAGGAAGAAGTAAGATGTCCCCCGACAAACTAAGCCTATATCAGCAAAACTAGGGGCTGAATCTAATCAGCCCTAACTATAAGCTTTATCAAAAAGGAAGGTCTTAAGCGCACTCTTAAAAACGGATAGGGTGTCTGCCGCCCGAACACAAACTGGAAGCTGATTCCACAAATGTGGAGCTTGATAAGAAAAGGCTCTGGCTCCCATTGTACTTTTAGAGACTCTAGGAACAACCAACAACCCTGCATTCTTGGAACGCAATGCCCTAGTAGGACAGTAGGGTATAATGAGTTCTTTAAGGTAAGATGGCACCTGCCCATTAAGGGCTTTGTAGGCGAGAAGAAGAATTTTAAATTCTATCCTGTGTTCTATAGGGAGCCAGTGTAAGGCAGCCAGAACAGGAGTAATGTGGTCCCTTGTCCTAACTCTGGTTAGTACACGAGCCGCAGCATTTTGAATCAGCTGAAGCCGACTTGACTGACTTCTTGGTACACCCTGATAATAAGGAGTTACAATAATCCAGCCTTGAAGTAACAAATGCATGGACTAGTTTCTCTGCATCGTTTTGAGGCAAGATATGCCTGATTTTTGCAATGTTACGTAGATGGAAGTAGGCGGTCCTTGAAATTGATTTTATGTGGGCGTTAAAGGATAAATCCTGATCAAATATAACACAAGATTCCTTACAGTCTCACTGGAGGCCAAATTAATGCCATCCATAGTTAGTATATCCTTAGATAATTTTGTTTCGTAGATTCTTCGGGCCAAGTACAATAACTTCAGTTTTGGTCGTGTTTAACATCAAAAAGTTTAAGGTCATCCACGTTTTTAAGTCCTTAAGGCAGTCTTGAATTTTATTTAGATGATTAATTTCATCAGGCTTGATTGATAAATATAGTTGAGTATGATCCGCATAACAATGAAAGTTTTACAGAATGATTCCTTATAATATTGCCTAACGGAAGCATATATAATGTGAACAAAATAGGTCCGAGCACTGAGCCCTGTGGCACTCCATGGCTAACTTTGGTTTGCGTGGAAGATTCATCATTGACACGTACAAACTGAGAGCGTTCAGATAGATAGGACCTAAACCAGTCTAAAGCAGTTCCCTGTATGCCAACTAAGTGCTCTAGTCTTTGCAATAAGATATCATGGTCGATAGTATCAAATGCAGCACTGAGATCGAGCAAAACAAGAATAGAGACATGTCCCTTGTCTGAGGCTATTAGAATGTCATTTTGTGACTTTAACCAGAGCTGTCTCTGTGCTATGATGTGTTCTAAAGCCAGACTGAAAAGCTTCAAATAAATCATTGTTTTTTAAGTAATCAGCTGTTTAGCTTTCTCAAGAATGTTTGAGAGGAACGGAAGATTGGAAATAGGTCTATAGTTGGCTAAAACCTCTGGATCGAGGTTGTGCCTTTTAAGAAGCGGTTTTATCACTGCTACTTTGAATGATTGTGGAACATAGCCTGATAATAAAGACATATTCATAATATTTAATAAATAAGTGCTAATTAATGGAAAAACTTCCTTCAACAGCTTAGTTGGAATTGGGTCTAACATGCACGTTGATGGTTTAGAAGAGAGAATCATTGAATTTAATTGTTCAAGGTTTATGGCTGAAAAGCATTCTAGTTTACTATCTAGTGTAATATTAGAACTTACGTTTCCGGGAGCTGTTGATAACACTATACTGGTCAAAGGCAAGAGGTCATTCATTTAGTTTATAAGAGTAACAGTTTTATCGTTAAAAAAGCACATAAATCATTACTACTGAGTGCTATGGGAATAGAAGGCTCAATCGAGCTGTGGCTCTCTGTCAGCCTGGCTACAGTGCTGAAAAGAAATCTTGCATTATTCTTATTCTCATCTATTAATGAAGAGTAGTAGGCTGCTCTCGCTTTACGCAGTGCTTTCTTATATTCATTGAGAGTAATATGCCAAATGAAACGAGATTCTTCAAGTTTAGTAGAACGCCATATCCTTTCAAGTTGTCTCGACTTTTGCTTTATTTTGCGGGTTTGGGCATTATGCCATGGAGCTAATCTATGTTGTTTTATTTTCTTCTTTTTCAAAGGAGCAACAGAGTCTAATTTTATTCGCAGCGCATCTGTAGCACTATCAACAACATGATCAATTTGGGTGGTGTACATTTTGTATAAGTTTCCTCCCTTACATGCAGACATGCTATCGAGTTAAGTATTGGTGGAATCTCTTCCTTAAATGTGGCTATAGCACTAACAGATAGGTTTCTGCTGCAGGAGCTTTTGACTAATGCTTTTGTAGTCTAGTGACAGTACTTCAAAAGTTACTAAGAAATGGTCGGATAAAGCAGGATTATGCGGTTCGACTAATAGTTGCTCAATTTCAATACCATAAGTCAGAACAAGGTCGAGAGTGTGATTATAGCAGTGGGTTGGTTTATTTACACTCTGACAAAAACCAACAGAATCTAATATAGAGTTAAATGCAACAGTAAGGCTATTTTTATCATCGTCAACATGAATATTAAAGTCACCTACGATAATTACTTTATCTGTTTTAAGAACCAAAGTTGATAAAAACTCAGAGAATTCAGATAAGAATTCTGAATAAGGACCTGGTGCACGGTACACTGTAACAAATAAGATTGGCTGCAAAGTTTTCCAGGTCGGATGCGTAAGACTAAAAACGAGACTTTCAAAGGAGGTATCATTTAATTTTGGTTTAGTATTGATAAGTAAACTTGAGTCAAAGATGGCTGCAAACTCCACCTCCTCGGCCCGTGCCTCGGGCAATATGAGTATTGATATGGCTGGGTGGAGTGGCCTCATTTATGCTGACATATTCTTCATGTCTCAACCAAGTTTCAGTGAGACAGCATATATCAATATTATAATCTGATATTAAATCATTTACCAATATTGCTTTAGATGCTAGAGATCTTATGTTTAAGAGACCACATTTAATATTCCTGTTTTGTTGCACTGTAGTAGTTGTTACATTTACTTTGATTAGGTTATTATGTATGACACCTCTATTAGGTTTTACCTTAACTTGTCCTTGGGCAGACACACACACCGCTAATATTGGGTATTTTATTGGGTTCGGGATTCCTATGGATGACTGCCTAGGAGAGAGCGCAGAGAAGCGTGTAAGACTGCGACTCCGCCTCCTGGTCTCAACTCCAGTTTGTCATGGATTAAGTCCACAAAGCCCTGAGTGGTGAGATTATAGACTTGCCAGGTAGTTATCTGTCTCTGTTTGGTCGTAAACATAACCCCTCCTGTAATGATACAACTGCATAGTAGAATTATAAACATTGCTTTTCCCCAACTAGCTTTGTGATACTTAGGGTTGTCTGGATCAGGTTTTGGTAGCAAAGTTGGATCCAGTGTTGATAAGGGTAATAAGGGAATGTGTTTTTCAGGATCATCCTCCATTTCTTCCTCCCTCTTTTGATCCTGTAAAAATACAGAGAGGGAGGTCTGTTAGATTATGGCCCTAAGTATCCGCTGGTACCAGCACTCAGTAGGTTCAGGCACAACCAGTTCCTTTCTTAAAATGTGTGTGCGGGCTGTTCTGCACCTTCCGGCTGAATCACGACACATCGTTATCTTAAATTCCAGTTTATGATCTGGTTTAGATGCTTTTTGATCTGAGCAGGGGAGGGACTTTTTCACAACAAGCCAGCTGTAATTAGGATCAGACCGAGTAGACAGATTTGTAACCCAATCCATCTCCTTGTTCTGGGGTTTTGAGCATAATTTCAACGCCTCAACGCCAAATGGTTTATCCTCCAACATCCGTAATAGTACATTCTGGAGGGTTAGCCTGGTAACCTTTTGCACAGGTAGTAAAGGAAACAGCTCCCGTCTTTCGGGTGAGGGATGGACAAATAGTTTTTCAATCTGTTTTTGACAACCATCTCGGGAGGGAACACCATCAAGATGTTCGGGATATTGTTGTTTTATCATTCTCTGTAGGAGTGTGTCAATTTCCGTCAGATTTTTCATTGAGGGAAACATTCCCCAGTTTCCTTGGGGTCCTCTTCTAAAGCCCAACCTTGCATGATTAAGGGGATGTAAGTTATTTTCACCCCTGGTGCACTGATTAGCTGCATATGCTTCTGAGGTAACAGCTTCAGGACATTTAATTAAACCTGCTTCAGATACCATGCAGCGGCACTTTCCCCGGAAATGTCCTGGGTGATTAACTCTGGTAATCACTGTTCTTAGTCCTATTATCAGATAGCAGTCAAGGCAGAAACACAGTCTGCACTGAGGGGGCCCTTCCACGCCTGACACTTTTATGGGGTCGGGGGCTGGAAACAACCTTTTTGGTCTTTGCATAGCTTTTCCTTGCCACACAATTGCAGATACTGTTATCCCACATTCTGCACAGGAACCAGGTGTATATTTTCTCCATGTAAGTGGATGAATTCTCTCCTCCTTGACTGGGGCACAACCCTCCCAGGCAAGCTCCACATTTTTACAAGATGACCCCACAAAAAGGCCATCCTCTCCTGAGGTAGAAAGCACATAAACTGCCACTGCATGTGCACAAAACATGTCATCAGATGTGAGACTGATCTCATCAACAGTGGATGGGTAGGCTGCAGTCATATTGCTTATCTGGATTTTAATCTTAGTTGACTCGGGTGAACTGGCCCTCTCTGTTGGAGTGAAACTACGTTCCCAGAGACTGACTTCACTGTATCCAAACCTTCTAATTGTGTCATTAGCTGACCCTTCTCTGGACTGCGGCCCTTTCTGGTCACCCACACCTGATCCCCAACCTGAAATGGAAGAGGGGTGGCAGTTAGATATGCCCTGTCCTTTGCCCTGGGTAGCTTATCCATACATAGGAATAAGTTGAGCCTTGTCAAATTGATTGGAATGTCCCAATCTGATTTACAGTTTTTGATGATCCACTCTTTGGCTGCTCTGACACCTCTCTCTGCCACCCCATTGGTTTGAGATTTATATGGTAATGACCAGATGGGTGTGATTCCATTATCCTGCAAGAGTGACAAAACTTTCTCATTTTTAAAGTGAGTCGCATTATCCATT
This sequence comes from Gymnodraco acuticeps, assembly GCF_902827175.1. Taxonomy (NCBI): domain Eukaryota; kingdom Metazoa; phylum Chordata; class Actinopteri; order Perciformes; family Bathydraconidae; genus Gymnodraco; species Gymnodraco acuticeps. Next base: position 23,946 of record NW_022990497.1, read on the forward strand.
CTTATTCTCTTAGTTTTGGAAAAATGACTGATATGTTCTGCCAGTTTAGCAGACACCGTGTTCCAGTTGCTCTGGTCAGAGGATAGACATGTTTATGACTCCCTCCATTTATCAAAGGTCACAAGGAAATACTTATTCCCACTGGGAGTGCGGGTCAGAAAAGGACCTGCTATGTCCGCACTAAAACTGATTAGTGGTTCCTCCTCTATTATCTTAAGATGCTCAGGATGAACCTTTTTAAACCCATCCACCTCTGCACATTGAAGACATGATGAACGTGTGTGTTGTAGGTGCAGTTGCAGTTTTGGTAAGAGGATTTTTTTGCTTAGACATTATTTTCTCATCCTAACTAGGCCTACATGGCCTAAAGTGCTGTGTAGTTCGTCTACTACCTGAGAAGCGTTTTCAGGCGGTACATGAACACTTCCACCTTTTTTCCATATACTAGGAAATATGGCCGTCAGGTGGTTAACTCTTCTCCTGCTTTGAGCAAGTGCATCAACTTCTCTATTCCCCTGATAGTCTAAATCAATTGTATCTGTATGGCTACGAACATGATTCCACTCTACATGCCTGCCTTTAACTCTGCAATAAGACTCCATAGATGGGCATGTGTCAGCGCTTCACCTTTCACATTGGTGAACTGTCTTTGTTCCCAATAATCAAGCTCTTCTTTTCCCGCTTTGTAACAATAATCACTATCAGTAACTATACGGATGTGTGTTATTTTACCTTTTTTAGCAAAAAGAAGACCCTCAACAATGGCATTCGCTTCAGCAGTTTGTGCTGTACCCGGTATAACACCCTTTTGCTTGCAAAGTACTTCACCTGATTTAGTTTTCATTATAAAGGCCCAAGTGGCTGCTTGGTCACCTTTTCGCAAACTCCCCTCTGTAAACAGTGTTATCTGTGGAGTAGCGGTTTTCTGTAAGGGTTTCAATGTTTCCCTTTGTGGCTTACTTCCTGAGGTCCTCTGCACCCCACATCTGGATCAGACATTATCATCTTCCATTTTCCCCATCTACTCATCATTGTTTCTGCTCCCTGAACAGTTTGTTTAGTAGCTTCAGATATTGAAGGATAAAGAGTGTATATGCACATCTGGTACCTTGAGACATTTCCCTCAGGGCTGGATAACATCTGAATGCAAGTGCAAGATGCTTCTCTTCAGGAGAGAACTCTTCCTCTGTTCCTGACCAAGTCATGGACATGAACAACACAGACTTTCTATCACCCTGGTTCCTTATCTCCACACCTCCTCCTAAATCATTTTTGGTTAGATGAACCTCCAAAGGTTTTCCCATGTCTCGCATTGTTAGTCTATGGGACTGGGTCACTACGTACTGCTTCGTTTTTTGATATTGTTTTATTTGTTCTGGTGTTAAAAGGATAACTTTTGGAGCCCCCTTCTTTCTTAACATCCCCTTTAATTTGTGTAACGGAGCTGCATTTTCACTGTAGTGAGGTACGTGATTAGAGACATATTCACAAGTCCCCAAAAACATTTCTAGATCTTTTACTTCCTGTGGATCAGGAAAGTCTAAAAGTTTTTGTTTGTACTCATCTGTCAGATCTCTTCCCTTTTCAGACAGTTTGAAACCCAAATACTTTAGCTCTTGCTTTGCTACTTTTTCAATCCTATCTGAAACCTGCTTCCTTCAGCCTGGTTACGACCTGTTGCAGCACATCAAGATGTTCTTCATCATCATGAGTAAAATAGACATCGTCTATATAAACTTCCACAGGGAGATTATGCAAGGTATTTGTTATAGCGGTTTGGAACACATTTGGTGAGTTTTTATATCCCTGAGGGAGTCGAGTCCAACAATATGCCTGAGTACCCCAGGTGAAACAAGTTTTAAGCTGGCTCTGTTCATCTAATGGTATAGACCAAAACCCATTACTGAGATCTATAGCAGTTTTATACTTCTTTAAGGGTAAGGTTCTCATTGTTCTTGATGGATTGATCAGAGGTCGAGCATCAGTGATGGATCTTTTGTTTAGCTCTATCAGATTATGCACCAATCTATACGTTTTATCAGGTTTAGGAATCCCCATTACTGGCAAATTAGTTGGAGGACTTTGCACTTTTTTTATGACTCCTACGAGTTCCAATTCTTCTATAGTTTTATCTAATTCTGCTTTTGCTTCAGGTTTTATAGGAAATTGAGACTGCCTTTTTTGGCATTCCTCCTTGAATTGAGTGCGTAAATTCTGGGGCAAATCCCACATCATTTTTAAAATGGGAAACTGAGCTTTCACTCAAGATTTTATGCAGACGAGTTTTATTTTTCCACATCCGATTTTCCCACCAATTCATTCACTTGATCAACTTGATTTACTGGTTTCATCATTGTATTACATTGCTTGTCAAAATGTGGGAGATCTATTACCTTAGCCAAATTATGAGCACCTCTTAAACCCACCACACCTTCTCTCTCGATTTCAGACATTAAGACACTCTTCCCATCTGCTAAAGTTACTATCTCATGATTCCCAGTGGGTTCTCCCTGTGTATGAATTGTAAAATCTGAACCAGAATCTACTCTATAGGTTTCGTCCCCTAAAGTACTGAAAAAATTACCCTCTGCATTTTCCCATGTGTGTTTTCGCATGAATTCTAACGCGGGTCTGTGTCGGTCTGAGGAGGCTTCTTCTGACCAAACTTCGCATCCCACTCCAATTGTTTCCCTCTGAGGGCATGTTTCTGCTTCACCCTGGGTCGTGAATTAAATCGTGGTAAATTGGGATCGCGTGGAAGATATTGAGTCTTGGGTTGATTTTGAGACTTCTCGGTTTTTTGTGGAGCATTGTTTCCGAATCTTTTGTTTTCCCACTCTTCTTTTTGTATTTCTAGCCCTTTGCGGTGTTGCCGGTAAAAATCCTCCTCTGCTTCCTGTAGGTGTACACTTCAATTACTCATTGCCCCGCTCACCATTGGTTGAGACGGTGTGTCATTTTAGGAAAAGAATTTAGTTTAGGATTTTTGTCTGAAAACTGTGCACCTTTCTTCCTTCTCTCATTTACATGTAGGCTTTCCACATCATACATTTGCAACTCAATCACTCGTTGCTGAGGAGTCAAGATTTCCCATCTGGCAGCTAATTTACTCCCTCCTGGCACAGCCATAAGTCATTTTTCCATATCCATCAGATCATTGGAATGATTTTGCAAGTCAATCGCAGCCACAGCAAGAAGCATTTTCCCACTAGCAACATCTCTGACCAACTGATCGATTTTCTGTTGCACTGGATTTAATCCTGGAGTTATTCTGGTAGTGGCCAGCACCTGAGCGGGAGTCATGTTAACTGGCAAAATACACTCCCTTTGTAGTCGCATAAACATTGCTGTGCTGGGCGAACTCAACAGAGATTCTGTGAGACCTTTGTTTAAGCATGTTTGGTAAAACTCTATATCTGATTGTCCTGTTTCCCTTTTTGGGACAAGGTTTTTGAGATCTCTAAAAGCAGATCCTTCTTGAGGCAGTTTTGTAGAGTTTGTTTCTGTTTGGACAAGGTTTTGATTCATTGCGAGAGCACTAAAAGAGTCAAGGGAGTTCCCTGTTGGTCTTAACAGGGTGCGAGTTGAAGAGATTACTGGATGTAGAGTATGTGCTAACAGGCTTTGACCTAAGTCAAGGCCAAGTTGAGTTTGAGGATCGTCCCAATTAGCCTGTGAACCATATGTTTGTGATTTCTGAATATTATTATACAAGTGGTTCTGTTCCACTGCTTCATCCCTCCTAATATTCCCTTCTTGAAAATATTTATAGCCTGCTTGCAAATAAGCTTGCTTCCATGGAAGTGGGACTCCTGGTTTTTCCATTCATTTTCTTGGATCGGGTGCCTCTTTTGTCAATCTTGCCTCTCCTTTTGTTACAGGATACCAAGCGTCAGCCAGAAGGTCCTCATCGCCAGATTGTGGCCATTTAGTTTGCTCCTCAACATTTTCTAATTGAGGGTTATAGGCCCATCCTTCATTAGTATACAATGTAGGCTCTTGACAAGGTGATTTGGTTGGATCGTATTGTTTTGCCACTTTACCCTTTGATCGACTGTTTTTTCCCCTGGCCACTAGAGCTCTGTCTTCTTGAAATCTGACTTGGGTGGGGGTTGATATGTTTATGGGTGAGAGCAAAGGTCTTCCCCTAGATCTGGGGGTGGACTGCCTGGGCTGGGAGATTTCAACATTATTACACTCTCCAGATCTTCCTCCCTGATTAGAGGCCCTATCGTTTGTTAATGGGTCTCTCTGTTGTCTGTTTTGATTGTGATTTTCTTCCTCCTCTGAGGTATCCTCTCTTTCTGACTCCGATTGACCCTCTGCTGAACTTGTGTCTTCATCTTTACGCTGGGATTTCTCTAGTTCCGCTCCAAACAGAGTTTTTATGTTTGGTGTATCCACTAGGAATCTAAATAAAGGTGAACATTCACCCCAAGGGAATGCTTCAGCTGCTGCTGTCAAGAGAGTATTTACGGGGATCCCACGATACTTTCTGCCCTGGGTTCTGAGTCTGAATGTGACTATGTTTTCTCCATCTGAAGTAGCAGACTGTATCAACATCTTCATTCCTCTGTTTAGGGCTTTGATTCATTTTTTTTCATCAATCTGATCTCTTTTTGAATAACTTTTTTTGCTTGCCATTAAATGCATAAATGAGGAGTATAATATTCCCATTTTGAATCCAGGATCTGCATCTTCTACTTCTCCTTCTTTTAAGAGTCCTTGGCCAAATGCATCCAAAGTTCCTGGTCCTGAAAATCGACCAGCACCCGCTGCTTGATTTCTTTTATGCATTATATTTGCCCTTGTTCGTCTACAATGTGCCTGTCTAAATGTCCTGCGACATTCAGCTTCGTGTTCAGCGTCTTTCGTTAGATCAGGCTCACACAAAGTCATAAACGGCCCTATTCCGAGCATTTGAGTTTGGTCTGGGGCAGCTACTTCAATTATGATCCTATTCTCTCCATAGTTTGTTTTTGGTTCTGGCAGCATGTTTGAGGTCAGAGGTGATTCTTGAAATAACAGCTGTCTCATAGGAGTATTTGGATCTCTTCTCAACCCTGGAGACTGTAGCATCTCAGGAACAGAGAAAGGGAGGAGATATTGACCCTCAACACTGAGCTCCCTCAATGCATGTGCGAAATCATCATGCGATGAACAACATAGTACCACATTTAACTCTCCCTGACTTGTTTGTAAAGCTTTCTTTAAGGCTTGGGTTGAGTCCTCTGTTGTGTACCAGAAAATCCCATTTCCAAAAAGGATCAAGAGCACATAGTTTGGTTGATTTTGGTAAAGTATCTGAGCTTTAGCTTCACGAAAAACCTCCTCATATTTGTTTTGAAGATATTCTTGGAATTTGGTTTCTTCTGTTAGTTCCCACATAGGTTTAAATGGTACATGTAAAACAACAGGTATGTGTGGGTCATCACCTCCTCGAGTGACAACCACATTTCCTTCCGACAGTTTAATGGTCCTTATCATGTTATCGCTTTGTGCTTGCATGCTAGGACCTATTCTCTTTGCCAGAGCTGCTGCTATTCCTCCTGCATGTTGCAACTCCATATTAGCAGGGTTCACTAACATGGTTGGTTGATCTAGTTTGAGATATTCAATATTTGCCATTATTATTTCCAACATTCCTTTTCCCGAAATATTAGGTCTAACATGTGTTTTCTTCTAGGAGTAGTAGAGGGGACACTCATAAATGGCATCTGTGAGTTTGTATCCCCGTAGGGTGGGGGTAGAGTCTCCGACATTATACCACCTGTTTGTTGCTCTCTGTCTACACGGTAGTCTGATAGGAAGGTACTTAGGTCGCGGTACGCCCGTGGGTCTGGGCTAATTCGACCAGGGGGGGCAGAAGGTCCGGATTTTTCTTCTGTGTATCCCTCCCCATCTGTGGTTGGCCCCGAGTCATTAAAAACTGCGTTCTAACCTCGTCCGCCATTTATTTATTTTTGTTTGTTTGTTTTAAAAAAACAAAAATGTATTTAAGGGTTTACGTTCACTCTTTTATACACATGCAAGTTCCTAGACTTTACTCCCGCCGGGTGATCAGTCCGACTATACCGTCACTTGGTTCTAAGTTCTCTTTCTGGATTCATCTAGTACATGCGGGTACCTCAGCTAAGAGTGTTATGTACCGAACTTCGAGTTTTTTCAACAGCATAGGGACCTTTAGACCTATGTTTATCTTTATTAAATCTCCCATTAACTCTTCCCCACGTTATGTTTTAACGCAAAAGTTCAAACCGCAGCTCTTTGTCAAGTCCTACCTATAAGTTTCAAAGCAATTGGACAGGTACTGAGCAGTGCTCCTACGGCTGACTTCACTTTAGCCACCTAAACCTGTGTTAAAGGGACCACAGGCTTCTCTCTTTGACTAGGGGAAGATGAACCTACTTTAGCTTCTTTAATCAGACAGCTATATCCGATATAGTATAACCCTCAGTCCGGTGCAATAGTATCAACTTAAATTACTACACTTTTAGGTTTAATTATATATTCTAGGATTTGGGGTAGGTATTTTAACAAGACTTTCAGCCTGTATTTCGCTGATTTGTATTCCTCGACTTTTTTCACTAGGTCGTTTTGGTTCTTGTATTTTGACTCTGTAAAAGTATTACTTTTCACAGAGCTCCACGTTGGGCGCCATGTTTAGAGTCGGAGAGGTCCTGATAATTTATTCCGGTAAATTACTCTGACCTACTAATTGACCTGACCGAAGTTATTGAGTCTATGTAAGTTTACTGCTTGGCTCAGATCCACCAACGTCAGCAAGATCTCACCTCTATTAACTCCTGAAGAACCAGGTTCAATTAACTGCTGTTTCAATTCAGACAACTCTTTTTTAATCTGTTTAAGGGATCCCGAAGGATTTTGATATCAGTAAATGGAGTGTGCTCCTACCTAAGTGTGTGTGGCAGGGTGCAATCTTACCTTTGAAGCAGGAGAGGAGGGCACAGGTGTCTTTGAAGTTGTCTCAGTCCAAAAGGTGGGATCAGTTTATTTGAAGAAAAATAGGTCCAACTAATACAGGGTTTTTACCTTCTCTCTTTACAACATTATAATTATACTAAAAAAAATGGTGCTGTGATCATGTTCAAATATGAAACTTTAATTCACAGTCTTACATTTATTACCAAAATGTTTTAATTTCAACTGCCCAATTCAGTTGTGACATTTTAAAATCTCCCGATAGAATTTAGAGGTATTTCCTCGTAAAAAGACCGGTGACAATAAAAAGCGCATTCAACTTTTCATTCACCAAATCAATTCACATCAGTTTCATACCTTTTTTCCGACACAGACGGCGGGTATAACTTTCAAAAACACATTCCTATCCGCCAAGATTTCGGAGGAAGATTCCTCACAGGTGGCGGGTTATAATATTCACAAACACATCTCTCATCAAATCATTCCACTCAGCCAACAACCAAGAAATTCGAGAGATATTTACCCCGTCTGGGAGGACCTTACCGAGAGCTATTAACCCAGCTCTGAAGCTTTCACTCTCAACCCCTGTCTTTATGCACAAAAACCCCGATAGAATTTTCCAAAACGCCTCCTCCACACCCACATTTGTGAAAACTGGGCATGGCTTCTACTGTACAGGGCTAAACATGACCCGACATGTTCCATAGCTTTATGGCATAAGACACACCTTCCCATGTTAGTGTAAAAAGGACATGACCCCTTTAGGCCTCTAATGTGTTTCTCCTTAAGCCTGGAGCCCCCCCTCCCTGTGAACTGCTGCCAGAGGAGAGGGAGAAAAGGCCTACTCTCTTCAGAGACACCCATAACTCTTTTTAGGCTGTACACTCAACCTAAACAAACCACTTTGTTTTGTTTATACTGTAACTATAGAAAAACCTAAAATATGAAGCATTTTCATTGTGGGTTATACAAAAATACAATTGATTATATTTGATTATAACTAACTTTCGTTTTAAGTATTAAACATACTATGAAAACTCACAACACCCTCTTTTCAAAACGTAAAGTTATCAAATAGCAACAGAAAAAAATTGTAAGCATAGATACATATTCAAAAACCGTCAAGAAGCATTCTCATTATGGGTTCATACAATAATATGATTGATCATATATGATTTATTATTAACTTTCGTTTTTAAGTATTCACTTTATACTATGATCTCAACACCCTCTCTTCAAAACGCAAAGTTATCAAATAGTAACAGAAAAAATTGTAAGCATATATTCGAAAAACTTCAAGCATCAAATACATGAAAAGTTCTTCAGTAACTGAAATAAGGGCGCCCTCCGTTGATCCTGGGGGTGGCCAACACCGAAAACATAGTACCCGACACAGGAATGTCCTTGGTGTCACAGAGGTCAGGTACCAGAGTAAAAAGAGCCCATGGGCCGCCATGATGAAGATAGATTTGTGTGCGCACCCCCACTCGGCCAGGCATTTTTAGGATCGGGGGCCCATCTGTTGTTCCAGTGTAGACTCCTCAATCCATGTTGCCATCTGTTGTAAATCCTTGACCCTGACCATGGAAGAGTTGCAGTTTTTCCCTGGACGACATCTCCAAACGAAAGGCCAGACACTCCGGTCGACCATACAGTTGTCAGGTAGTCGTCGTCCTTTCTGTGAAATCCACTGCAATCTTAGTGGTTTTTTGGGCAAAGATGCACTCTGTCCTCCAGCACTCAAAGAATCGTCCTCCTCCTCTGGCGGGGTCATAGGTGACTCAGCCGCTGATCCATTCTGCACCGGTTTTCTGGTTTCAGGAATTGGCTTTACTGGAAACCCTGTGCCTGAAGTAGTTCCGCTTGGCAGGTTCAATTCCTCTTGGTAGATTCCAGAGGTACTAATATCATCCATATAGTTATGATCATACACGTATGCGACCTCTGATTCATTAATAATTGTTTCATTTGAAACAATTTCCCCCAGGAATCCTTCCAAGGGGTCTGATACTCCATGTTCCTCTGGAATTTCTATTGACAGCAAGGACATCTTTTTGGCTTGGGCACCCGGGGAGACCTCTGAATCAGATCGCTCTTTTCTCTTACGAGTCGCCTCCTTTTCACACCGCTTGCCCCTTCCGGTCCTTCTGCACAGGAACTTTCGGGATCAGTCCCTTTAAATTGATCCGACAGATCAATCTCCTGTGGGTAGATAGATAATACGTAAGAGTATCTTTTCCTCTTAGGTAAACTCTTCGATTACCAGGATTTAATACCACTACATAATCCTTTTTGCACACTAATATTTCCTCTAAAGCACAATATTCCTCTCTTGAGGGTGGACGGCATAATTTAACTTCATTCTGGGTCCTAGGCCAATTCTCCTGAGGTGTGAGAATAAAAGAATACAAATCCTCTTCCACTTTAAAGCCCCTAATTGCACAGGAACTGCAGAGGGACTTCCCTAGGATCCCCTCGATTATAGCCCGATCCACTTTACAACTTGTACACTGGTGCATGGAGACTCCAAGATCTTGACCTTGCCATTCTTTCTGTATATCAAAAATAGATGTAAGAACTTCCATTAGTCATTGGTTCTTATAGTATACATCTATTCTTATGTAGAAGGATATGCAACAAGTCTGTCTATAATGAATTCCTTGGACTATATCTCTTGCTCCTGTATTATAGTCTAAACAGCTGTTAACTGTTAACATCCCTTCTTCAGCGAGAGGGTTAAAATAGAAAAACGTATCATGCCCTAATGAACTTTTTTCAGTTCACGACATAATAGCCCTTACTTATATTACTTATGTACTCTGTGTAAGTAAAACAGCAAAAACAAGAAATAGGTTATTCAAATCGAAATTGTAAAATTTCCATATAGGAATTCAGATCCTCGCCTCATTAAAGTATACAAATGATGATGGAGGGTATAATGCGTATAACACAACACATTTCAAAATAACTGTTAAAAAGTAATAATAAAAGGAAAATAAACTTAATAATGGTCAATAAAAAGAATATAACAAGAATATTATTTACCATTTCCTCCTTGAACTCAAGATTAATCCCTGAATGATCCTGGGTTTCCTTTGTGCTGGTTCCAATGTTCATCATGTCCTGGGTTAAGTATTTTTCTTAGTTTGATCCAAAAATCTCAGCTGGATCTAAACGATGTTCCCTCGTCCTTGATTCTGACCAAAGGGATTATCTTGTTGTGGCCAACTGCCCTGTTAAATAGAAAGTCCTAACGGCTAATCTTAAGAGTTACTACCGGCCCCCCCCTTAATTTTTTTGTGGTGTTAGGACCTCTCGTAAATCATCCTCGCAGAAAGAGATACTTCTTTTTGTTGTAGAGATTGGCTGTTTTAAGAATTTCATACAAGATTGTATGTCGTTCACCTGTTTTGGCCTCTCTCCCAACATCAATTCCTTCTTTGTTTGAGATTTGGTTTTCCTCCCTCTTTTGAAAAGTTTGGGAAACAAGGAGGAAAATAACCTAAAGCCTATAACTCCAATTAATAGTGCAGCACCTATAGCCAACGCATAACCGATACCCGTCAAAATGCTCCCAACTAAAGGCTGCACTATTCCCATAAATCCTTTGTTATTATCCCTGAAATACCTATTTGTATGCCTTGTCCTGTTGCATAAAAAATCCCTTTTACCAAATCCCAATCTGTCATTTCCCAGCCCGATTCTCCGGCCCATATCTGAAAACAGAATCCAGTTTTTTGGATGAGATTAAACATCGGAAAATATACTCCGGTTATATCTGAATTGATGTTCGTATACCCAGGACTTTGTTCCTCTGTTACTTGAGGCCGTTTCCAGTCCGGGAACAAGGTTCCATATTTCAGCAAGCAGAGTTTTGTCTCCAACCACCTTATTTTCCCCAAAGTAATCATCTCTGGATCCATACCTGGCCAATTTTCTGTATCCTTTACTATTTCTGGACGCGCAAATTGTTTAGATCTGATGGTTTTTCTTATGCTTATATTTGAGTCCATGAAAGGGGATTGATCCATGCAGTAACTAACACAGTTAGCACATTCTGTCCCATTTGTAAATCTGGGAAGTGATCTGGGCATCTTTCTGAAAGGTCTTCTCAAGAGTTTATTGTTACTAACTGTTCTTCTTAGTACATTATCTATCAACCAACGAGCTGTCTCGTGTGAACTTTGAGCAGGAAAATAGTCATAGCCATAACAGTAAGTTGTGTCAGTCCGTGTGCAATAATCAGCAGAATAATATCCATACCTCAAATCTGCACACCTGCCTATGGTAGAATACAACGCGTGTGGGTGGACCATATAAGTGGCTATTCCTAAAACATAATTCTGGAAATGTTCTCCTATATTGTTAGTTTGATTTGCTATTCTTACAAATGGTGCAGATATCCCTTCTTCCCCATGATTGTGAATCAAATTTGGTCTTGTACTTCTACCTGTTTTGCGAGTAAAATTTCCCCCTGATAAAATTCCCAAAACTTGGGTTATTAAAAAACGGGTCATGTTTCTATGCAGGGGCTCAGTTTGGGAGTTAAGAGCCAGGTTAGCGCAAATTGTGAAATGATGGATCTCCCCAACTGTCATTCCTCTGCCAGCATATCTAACTGTAGACCCACGATCAAATTTTATCATTTGCCACCTCAGTATATTTTCCTGCAAATCCTCCCAACAGGTGGATCTACTCCATTTTCCACATTGCGTTCTTTCTGTGTCCTTCACTCCTTCTGCAGTTTCGCAATATTTTTGACTTTTAGTTACGTTAGCTATTCTGCACATCTGGTAGAGACCATCATTCTCCATGCGAGTTGTCTGCATACATGTTTTTATTTCAGACCAAGTTGAGGCAAGATCATTTTTTAGCCAATTCTGAACTTTGACATTAACTATGTTAGGAACCCAAATGCAATGTTCTATTTTCCCACTGGGTCTAAATCTGTATACGAGCCATGGAATATTTTTCGGGTAAGGTTGTAAACGTTGCCCATAAGTTGTAAATAATGTCCATACAAATCCTTCTTTTATGTCCATGGTTCTTAAAGCACATCCCTCACATCTCTCTTCCAGAGAGTGAGTCGCTCTTCGGTATCTAGTTATTGGATTTTCATAGGAGTCTTTAAAAAGTATCCTAGTTAAATCCCCAAATTCCGCAATCCAGTTTGCTGGATCAGATGAGGTCAAAACATTTTCCATAGTTTTAATGTCAACGTATTCAGTTGTCCTCCCTGTTGGATCCATTCTATAGGTATCATGTTTAGCATCAAAAGAACAGTTTTGATAATGTTTTAGCCTGTTGTCTGGGATTAAGGAAAACATATTATGTGAAGTTGAATTCCCTATGAAGCTAGAACATGTGTGTGGGCCATACAAATCAGAATCCCTATGTTTATAAATTCCTTGAATTCTCTTGTTCTCTACCCAGATATCAAGAGCGATAGAGGATTTGTTTCTGTTGGGGCTGATACAATTCCCAGAAAGTGCATCTAAACTCATCCAGTCGGTTTCACAAGTTTGGTTATTTAAGATTGAAGTCAGATTGTCTGTATTCATTATGTGCGCCCATCCAGCAGTTATGTCCGTTTTAGTGTTACACTTGCCTTCCTGGATGCATTTTTTGGTTCTTAAATCAGGGGCCTGTATTCCCCTGCTTTTCAGCCAAGATAAGAGGTTCTTTCTCCATCGTGTGTGATTGATCCCTATCTTGCTGTTTTTATGACCTGACAGTTTAAGGTCGCTAGTGCAAGGTATAGCTGTGTTAAGCCATTGAGTCTCCCACAGCATTCCTACTTGGGTTTTAGTGGTCAATCAATCAATCAATCAATCAATGTTTATTTATATAGCCCAATATCACAAATGTTACATTTGTCTCAGTGGACTTTACAGTTTGTACAAAATATCAGTATGACAATATGACACCCTCTGTCCTTAGACCCTCACATCGTACAAGGAAAAACTTCCAAAGAAAACCCACAGTTTAAAGGGAAAAATGGGAGAAACCTCAGGGAGAGCAACAGAGGAGGGATCCCTCTCCCAGGACGGACAGACGTGCAATAGATGCCGTGTGTAAATTGAAAAGATAATACATTTGCAACATAGGTAGTCCAAATGTTTGGAAATGCATGTGTGTATAATAGGAAGATGAATCCACGAGGATATCCATCCAGGACCTATGATCCAGGACCACAGCCACGACTCAAGATCCAGGGCTCGCGATCCAGGACAGAGGAGCGCAGGATCATCCATGACTCCGGATCCCGGCGTATATAGACACCAAAAAGAAAGACATTTGGGGAAGCTGGGTTAATGGGAACATGAGAGTACACAGGTATAGACAGAGAGAAGGAAGAAGTAAGATGTCCCCCGACAAACTAAGCCTATATCAGCAAAACTAGGGGCTGAATCTAATCAGCCCTAACTATAAGCTTTATCAAAAAGGAAGGTCTTAAGCGCACTCTTAAAAACGGATAGGGTGTCTGCCGCCCGAACACAAACTGGAAGCTGATTCCACAAATGTGGAGCTTGATAAGAAAAGGCTCTGGCTCCCATTGTACTTTTAGAGACTCTAGGAACAACCAACAACCCTGCATTCTTGGAACGCAATGCCCTAGTAGGACAGTAGGGTATAATGAGTTCTTTAAGGTAAGATGGCACCTGCCCATTAAGGGCTTTGTAGGCGAGAAGAAGAATTTTAAATTCTATCCTGTGTTCTATAGGGAGCCAGTGTAAGGCAGCCAGAACAGGAGTAATGTGGTCCCTTGTCCTAACTCTGGTTAGTACACGAGCCGCAGCATTTTGAATCAGCTGAAGCGACTTGACTGACTTCTTGGTACACCCTGATAATAAGGAGTTACAATAATCCAGCCTTGAAGTAACAAATGCATGGACTAGTTTCTCTGCATCGTTTTGAGGCAAGATATGCCTGATTTTTGCAATGTTACGTAGATGGAAGTAGGCGGTCCTTGAAATTGATTTTATGTGGGCGTTAAAGGATAAATCCTGATCAAATATAACACCAAGATTCCTTACAGTCTCACTGGAGGCCAAATTAATGCCATCCATAGTTAGTATATCCTTAGATAATTTGTTTCGTAGATTCTTCGGGCCAAGTACAATAACTTCAGTTTTGGTCGTGTTTAACATCAAAAAGTTTAAGGTCATCCACGTTTTTAAGTCCTTAAGGCAGTCTTGAATTTTATTTAGATGATTAATTTCATCAGGCTTGATTGATAAATATAGTTGAGTATCATCCGCATAACAATGAAAGTTTACAGAATGATTCCTTATAATATTGCCTAACGGAAGCATATATAATGTGAACAAAATAGGTCCGAGCACTGAGCCCTGTGGCACTCCATGGCTAACTTTGGTTTGCGTGGAAGATTCATCATTGACACGTACAAACTGAGAGCGTTCAGATAGATAGGACCTAAACCAGTCTAAAGCAGTTCCCTGTATGCCAACTAAGTGCTCTAGTCTTTGCAATAAGATATCATGGTCGATAGTATCAAATGCAGCACTGAGATCGAGCAAAACAAGAATAGAGACATGTCCCTTGTCTGAGGCTATTAGAATGTCATTTGTGACTTTAACCAGAGCTGTCTCTGTGCTATGATGTGTTCTAAAGCCAGACTGAAAAGCTTCAAATAAATCATTGTTTTTTAAGTAATCAGCTGTTTAGCTTTCTCAAGAATGTTTGAGAGGAACGGAAGATTGGAAATAGGTCTATAGTTGGCTAAAACCTCTGGATCGAGGTTGTGCCTTTTAAGAAGCGGTTTTATCACTGCTACTTTGAATGATTGTGGAACATAGCCTGATAATAAAGACATATTCATAATATTTAATAAATAAGTGCTAATTAATGGAAAAACTTCCTTCAACAGCTTAGTTGGAATTGGGTCTAACATGCACGTTGATGGTTTAGAAGAGAGAATCATTGAATTTAATTGTTCAAGGTTTATGGCTGAAAAGCATTCTAGTTTACTATCTAGTGTAATATTAGAACTTACGTTTCCGGGAGCTGTTGATAACACTATACTGGTCAAAGGCAAGAGGTCATTCATTTAGTTTATAAGAGTAACAGTTTTATCGTTAAAAAAGCACATAAAATCATTACTACTGAGTGCTATGGGAATAGAAGGCTCAATCGAGCTGTGGCTCTCTGTCAGCCTGGCTACAGTGCTGAAAAGAAATCTTGCATTATTCTTATTCTCATCTATTAATGAAGAGTAGTAGGCTGCTCTCGCTTTACGCAGTGCTTTCTTATATTCATTGAGAGTAATATGCCAAATGAAACGAGATTCTTCAAGTTTAGTGGAACGCCATATCCTTTCAAGCTGTCTCGACTTTTGCTTTATTTTGCGGGTTTGGGCATTATGCCATGGAGCTAATCTATGTTGTTTTATTTTCTTCTTTTTCAAAGGAGCAACAGAGTCTAATTTTATTCGCAGCGCATCTGTAGCACTATCAACAACATGATCAATTTGGGGTGGTGTACATTTTGTATAAGTTTCCTCCCTTACATGCAGACATGCTATCGAGTTAAGTATTGGTGGAATCTCTTCCTTACATGTGGCTATAGCACTAACAGATAGGTTTCTGCTGCAGGAGCTTTTGACTAATGCTTTGTAGTCTAGTGACAGTACTTCAAAAGTTACTAAGAAATGGTCGGATAAAGCAGGATTATGCGGTTCGACTAATAGTTGCTCAATTTCAATACCATAAGTCAGAACAAGGTCGAGAGTGTGATTATAGCAGTGGGTTGGTTTATTTACACTCTGACAAAAACCAACAGAATCTAATATAGAGTTAAATGCAACAGTAAGGCTATTTTTATCATCGTCAACATGAATATTAAAGTCACCTACGATAATTACTTTATCTGTTTTAAGAACCAAAGTTGATAAAAACTCAGAGAATTCAGATAAGAATTCTGAATAAGGACCTGGTGCACGGTACACTGTAACAAATAAGATTGGCTGCAAAGTTTTCCAGGTCGGATGCGTAAGACTAAAAACGAGACTTTCAAAGGAGGTATCATTTAATTTTGGTTTAGTATTGATAAGTAAACTTGAGTCAAAGATGGCTGCAACTCCACCTCCTCGGCCCGTGCCTCGGGCAATATGAGTATTGATATGGCTGGGTGGAGTGGCCTCATTTATGCTGACATATTCTTCATGTCTCAACCAAGTTTCAGTGAGACAGCATATATCAATATTATAATCTGATATTAAATCATTTACCAATATTGCTTTAGATGCTAGAGATCTTATGTTTAAGAGACCACATTTAATATTCCTGTTTTGTTGCACTGTAGTAGTTGTTACATTTACTTTGATTAGGTTATTATGTATGACACCTCTATTAGGTTTTACCTTAACTTGTCCTTGGGCAGACACACACAACCGCTAATATTGGGTATTTTATTGGGTTCGGGATTCCTATGGATGACTGCCTAGGAGAGAGCGCAGAGAAGCGTGTAAGACTGCGACTCCGCCTCCTGGTCTCAACTCCAGTTTGTCATGGATTAAGTCCACAAAGCCCTGAGTGGTGAGATTATAGACTTGCCAGGTAGTTATCTGTCTCTGTTTGGTCGTAAACATAACCCCTCCTGTAATGATACAACTGCATAGTAGAATTATAAACATTGCTTTTCCCCAACTAGCTTTGTGATACTTAGGGGTTGTCTGGATCAGGTTTGGTAGCAAAGTTGGATCCAGTGTTGATAAGGGTAATAAGGGAATGTGTTTTTCAGGATCATCCTCCATTTCTTCCTCCCTCTTTTGATCCTGTAAAAATACAGAGAGGGAGGTCTGTTAGATTATGGCCCTAAGTATCCGCTGGTACCAGCACTCAGTAGGTTCAGGCACAACCAGTTCCTTTCTTAAAATGTGTGTGCGGGCTGTTCTGCACCTTCCGGCTGAATCACGACACATCGTTATCTTAAATTCCAGTTTATGATCTGGTTTAGATGCTTTTTGATCTGAGCAGGGGAGGGACTTTTTCACAAACAAGCCAGCTGTAATTAGGATCAGACCGAGTAGACAGATTTGTAACCCAATCCATCTCCTTGTTCTGGGGTTTTGAGCATAATTTCAACGCCATCAACGCCAAATGGTTTATCCTCCAACATCCGTAATAGTACATTCTGGAGGGTTAGCCTGGTAACCTTTTGCACAGGTAGTAAAGGAAACAGCTCCCGTCTTTCGGGTGAGGGATGGACAAATAGTTTTTCAATCTGTTTTTGACAACCATCTCGGGAGGGAACACCATCAAGATGTTCGGGATATTGTTGTTTTATCATTCTCTGTAGGAGTGTGTCAATTTCCGTCAGATTTTTCATTGAGGGAAACATTCCCCAGTTTCCTTGGGGTCCTCTTCTAAAGCCCAACCTTGCATGATTAAGGGGATGTAAGTTATTTTCACCCCTGGTGCACTGATTAGCTGCATATGCTTCTGAGGTAACAGCTTCAGGACATTTAATTAAACCTGCTTCAGATACCATGCAGCGGCACTTTCCCCGGAAATGTCCTGGGTGATTAACTCTGGTAATCACTGTTCTTAGTCCTATTATCAGATAGCAGTCAAGGCAGAAACACAGTCTGCACTGAGGGGGGCCCTTCCACGCCTGACACTTTTATGGGGTCGGGGGCTGGAAACAACCTTTTTGGTCTTTGCATAGCTTTTCCTTGCCACACAATTGCAGATACTGTTATCCCACATTCTGCACAGGAACCAGGTGTATATTTTCTCCATGTAAGTGGATGAATTCTCTCCTCCTTGACTGGGGCACAACCCTCCCAGGCAAGCTCCACATTTTTACAAGATGACCCCACAAAAAGGCCATCCTCTCCTGAGGTAGAAAGCACATAAACTGCCACTGCATGTGCACAAAACATGTCATCAGATGTGAGACTGATCTCATCAACAGTGGATGGGTAGGCTGCAGTCATATTGCTTATCTGGATTTTAATCTTAGTTGACTCGGGTGAACTGGCCCTCTCTGTTGGAGTGAAACTACGTTCCCAGAGACTGACTTCACTGTATCCAAACCTTCTAATTGTGTCATTAGCTGACCCTTCTCTGGACTGCGGCCCTTTCTGGTCACCCACACCTGATCCCCAACCTGAAATGGAAGAGGGGTGGCAGTTAGATATGCCCTGTCCTTTGCCCTGGGTAGCTTATCCATACATAGGAATAAGTTGAGCCTTGTCAAATTGATTGGAATGTCCCAATCTGATTTACAGTTTTTGATGATCCACTCTTTGGCTGCTCTGACACCTCTCTCTGCCACCCCATTGGTTTGAGATTTATATGGTAATGACCAGATGGGTGTGATTCCATTATCCTGCAAGAGTGACAAAACTTTCTCATTTTTAAAGTGAGTCGCATTATCCATTCTTATTCTCTTAGTTTTGGAAAAATGACTGATATGTTCTGCCAGTTTAGCAGACACCGTGTTCCAGTTGCTCTGGTCAGAGGATAGACATGTTTATGACTCCCTCCATTTATCAAAGGTCACAAGGAAATACTTATTCCCACTGGGAGTGCGGGTCAGAAAAGGACCTGCTATGTCCGCACTAAACTGATTAGTGGTTCCTCCTCTATTATCTTAAGATGCTCAGGATGAACCTTTTTAAACCCATCCACCTCTGCACATTGAAAACATGATGAACGTGTGTGTTGTAGGTGCAGTTGCAGTTTTGGTAAGAGGATTTTTTGCTTAGACATTATTTTCTCATCCTAACTAGGCCTACATGGCCTAAAGTGCTGTGTAGTTCGTCTACTACCTGAGAAGCGTTTCAGGCGGTACATGAACACTTCCACCTTTTTTCCATATACTAGGAAATATGGCCGTCAGGTGGTTAAACTCTTCTCCTGCTTTGAGCAAGTGCATCAACTTCTCTATTCCCCTGATAGTCTAAATCAATTGTATCTGTATGGCTACGAACATGATTCCACTCTACATGCCTGCCTTTAACTCTGCAATAAGACTCCATAGATGGGCATGTGTCAGCGCTTCACCTTTCACATTGGTGAACTGTCTTTGTTCCCAATAATCAAGCTCTTCTTTTCCCGCTTTGTAACAATATCACTATCAGTAACTATACGGATGTGTGTTATTTTACCTTTTTAGCAAAAAGAAGACCCTCAACAATGGCATTCGCTTCAGCAGTTGTGCTGTACCCGGTATAACACCCTTTTGCTTGCAAAGTACTTCACCTGATTTAGTTTTCATTATAAAGGCCCAAGTGGCTGCTTGGTCACCTTTTCGCAAACTCCCCTCTGTAAACAGTGTTATCTGTGGAGTAGCGGTTTTCTGTAAGGGTTTCAATGTTTCCCTTTGTGGCTTACTTCCTGAGGTCCTCTGCAACCCCACATCTGGATCAGACATTATCATCTTCCATTTTCCCCATCTACTCATCATTGTTTCTGCTCCCTGAACAGTTTGTTTAGTAGCTTCAGATATTGAAGGATAAAGAGTGTATATGCACATCTGGTACCTTGAGACATTTCCCTCAGGGCTGGATAACATCTGAATGCAAGTGCAAGATGCTTCTCTTCAGGAGAGAACTCTTCCTCTGTTCCTGACCAAGTCATGGACATGAACAACACAGACTTTCTATCACCCTGGTTCCTTATCTCCACACCTCCTCCTAAATCATTTTTGGTTAGATGAACCTCCAAAGGTTTTCCCATGTCTCGCATTGTTAGTCTATGGGACTGGGTCACTACGTACTGCTTCGTTTTTTGATATTGTTTATTTGTTCTGGTGTTAAAAGGATAACTTTTGGAGCCCCCTTCTTTCTTAACATCCCCTTTAATTTGTGTAACGGAGCTGCATTTTCACTGTAGTGAGGTACGTGATTAGAGACATATTCACAAGTCCCCAAAAACATTTCTAGATCTTTTACTTCCTGTGGATCAGGAAAGTCTAAAAGTTTTTGTTTGTACTCATCTGTCAGATCTCTTCCCTTTTCAGACAGTTTGAAACCCAAATACTTTAGCTCTTGCTTTGCTACTTTTTCAATCCTATCTGAAACCTGCTTCCTTCAGCCTGGTTACGACCTGTTGCAGCACATCAAGATGTTCTTCATCATCATGAGTAAAATAGACATCGTCTATATAAACTTCCACAGGGAGATTATGCAAGGTATTTGTTATAGCGGTTTGGAACACATTTGGTGAGTTTTATATCCCTGAGGGAGTCGAGTCCAACAATATGCCTGAGTACCCCAGGTGAAACAAGTTTTAAGCTGGCTCTGTTCATCTAATGGTATAGACCAAAACCCATTACTGAGATCTATAGCAGTTTTATACTTCTTTAAGGGTAAGGTTCTCATTGTTCTTGATGGATTGATCAGAGGTCGAGCATCAGTGATGGATCTTTTGTTTAGCTCTATCAGATTATGCACCAATCTATACGTTTTATCAGGTTTAGGAATCCCCATTACTGGCAAATTAGTTGGAGGACTTTGCACTTTTTTTATGACTCCTACGAGTTCCAATTCTTCTATAGTTTTATCTAATTCTGCTTTTGCTTCAGGTTTTATAGGAAATTGAGACTGCCTTTTTGGCATTCCTCCTTGAATTGAGTGCGTAAATTCTGGGGCAAATCCCACATCATTTTTAAAATGGGAAACTGAGCTTTCACTCAAGATTTTATGCAGACGAGTTTTATTTTTCCACATCCGATTTTCCCACCAATTCATTCACTTGATCAACTTGATTTACTGGTTTCATCATTGTATTACATTGCTTGTCAAAATGTGGGAGATCTATTACCTTAGCCAAATTATGAGCACCTCTTAAACCCACCACACCTTCTCTCTCGATTTCAGACATTAAGACACTCTTCCCATCTGCTAAAGTTACTATCATCATGATTCCCAGTGGGTTCTCCCTGTGTATGAATTGTAAAATCTGAACCAGAATCTACTCTATAGGTTTCGTCCCCTAAAGTACTGAAAAAATTACCCTCTGCATTTTCCCATGTGTGTTTTCGCATGAATTCTAACGCGGGTCTGTGTCGGTCTGAGGAGGCTTCTTCTGACCAAACTTCGCATCCCACTCCAATTGTTTCCCTCTGAGGGCATGTTTCTGCTTCACCCTGGGTCGTGAATTAAATCGTGGTAAATTGGGATCGCGTGGAAGATATTGAGTCTTGGGTTGATTTTGAGACTTCTCGGTTTTTTGTGGAGCATTGTTTCCGAATCTTTTGTTTTCCCACTCTTCTTTTTGTATTTCTAGCCCTTTGCGGTGTTGCCGGTAAAAATCCTCCTCTGCTTCCTGTAGGTGTACACTTCAATTACTCATTGCCCCGCTCACCATTGGTTGAGACGGTGTGTCATTTTTAGGAAAAGAATTTAGTTTAGGATTTTCGTCTGAAAACTGTGCACCTTTCTTCCTTCTCTCATTTACATGTAGGCTTTCCACATCATACATTTGCAACTCAATCACTCGTTGCTGAGGAGTCAAGATTTCCCATCTGGCAGCTAATTTACTCCCTCCTGGCACAGCCATAAGTCATTTTTCCATATCCATCAGATCATTGGAATGATTTTGCAAGTCAATCGCAGCCACAGCAAGAAGCATTTTCCCACTAGCAACATCTCTGACCAACTGATCGATTTTCTGTTGCACTGGATTTAATCCTGGAGTTATTCTGGTAGTGGCCAGCACCTGAGCGGGAGTCATGTTAACTGGCAAAATACACTCCCTTTGTAGTCGCATAAACATTGCTGTGCTGGGCGAACTCAACAGAGATTCTGTGAGACCTTTGTTTAAGCATGTTTGGTAAAACTCTATATCTGATTGTCCTGTTTCCCTTTTTGGGACAAGGTTTTTGAGATCTCTAAAAGCAGATCCTTCTTGAGGCAGTTTTGTAGAGTTTGTTTCTGTTTGGACAAGGTTTTGATTCATTGCGAGAGCACTAAAAGAGTCAAGGGAGTTCCCTGTTGGTCTTAACAGGGTGCGAGTTGAAGAGATTACTGGATGTAGAGTATGTGCTAACAGGCTTTGACCTAAGTCAAGGCCAAGTTGAGTTTGAGGATCGTCCCAATTAGCCTGTGAACCATATGTTTGTGATTTCTGAATATTATTATACAAGTGGTTCTGTTCCACTGCTTCATCCCTCCTAATATTCCCTTCTTGAAAATATTATAGCCTGCTTGCAAATAAGCTTGCTTCCATGGAAGTGGGACTCCTGGTTTTTCCATTCATTTTCTTGGATCGGGTGCCTCTTTTGTCAATCTTGCCTCTCCTTTTGTTACAGGATACCAAGCGTCAGCCAGAAGGTCCTCATCGCCAGATTGTGGCCATTTAGTTTGCTCCTCAACATTTTCTAATTGAGGGTTATAGGCCCATCCTTCATTAGTATACAATGTAGGCTCTTGACAAGGTGATTTGGTTGGGATCGTATTGTTTTGCCACTTTACCCTTTGATCGACTGTTTTTTTCCCCTGGCCACTAGAGCTCTGTCTTCTTGAAATCTGACTTGGGTGGGGGTTGATATGTTTATGGGTGAGAGCAAAGGTCTTCCCCTAGATCTGGGGGTGGACTGCCTGGGCTGGGAGATTTCAACATTATTACACTCTCCAGATCTTCCTCCCTGATTAGAGGCCCTATCGTTTGTTAATGGGTCTCTCTGTGTCTGTTTTGATTGTGATTTTCTTCCTCCTCTGAGGTATCCTCTCTTTCTGACTCCGATTGACCCTCTGCTGAACTTGTGTCTTCATCTTTACGCTGGGATTTCTCTAGTTCCGCTCCAAACAGAGTTTTTATGTTTGGTGTATCCACTAGGAATCTAAATAAAGGTGAACATTCACCCCAAGGGAATGCTTCAGCTGCTGCTGTCAAGAGAGTATTTACGGGGATCCCACGATACTTTCTGCCCTGGGTTCTGAGTCTGAATGTGACTATGTTTTCTCCATCTGAAGTAGCAGACTGTATCAACATCTTCATTCCTCTGTTTAGGGCTTTGATTCATTTTTTTTCATCAATCTGATCTCTTTTTGAATAACTTTTTTTGCTTGCCATTAAATGCATAAATGAGGAGTATAATATTCCCATTTTGAATCCAGGATCTGCATCTTCTACTTCTCCTTCTTTTAAGAGTCCTTGGCCAAATGCATCCAAAGTTCCTGGTCCTGAAAATCGAACAGCAGTCGCTGCTTGATTTCTTTTATGCATTATATTTGCCCTTGTTCGTCTACAATGTGCCTGTCTAAATGTCCTGCGACATTCAGCTTCGTGTTCAGCGTCTTTCGTTAGATCAGGCTCACACAAAGTCATAAACGGCCCTATTCCGAGCATTTGAGTTTGGTCTGGGGCAGCTACTTCAATTATGATCCTATTCTCTCCATAGTTTGTTTTTGGTTCTGGCAGCATGTTTGAGGTCAGAGGTGATTCTTGAAATAACAGCTGTCTCATAGGAGTATTTGGATCTCTTCTCAACCCTGGAGACTGTAGCATCTCAGGAACAGAGAAAGGGAGGAGATATTGACCCTCAACACTGAGCTCCCTCAATGCATGTGCGAAATCATCATGCGATGAACAACATAGTACCACATTTAACTCTCCCTGACTTGTTTGTAAAGCTTTCTTTAAGGCTTGGGTTGAGTCCTCTGTTGTGTACCAGAAAATCCCATTTCCAAAAAGGGTCAAGAGCACATAGTTTGGTTGATTTTGGTAA
This sequence comes from Gymnodraco acuticeps, assembly GCF_902827175.1. Taxonomy (NCBI): domain Eukaryota; kingdom Metazoa; phylum Chordata; class Actinopteri; order Perciformes; family Bathydraconidae; genus Gymnodraco; species Gymnodraco acuticeps. Next base: position 47,589 of record NW_022990497.1, read on the forward strand.
AGTATCTGAGCTTTAGCTTCACGAAAAACCTCCTCATATTTGTTTTGAAGATATTCTTGGAATTTGGTTTCTTCTGTTAGTTCCCACATAGGTTTAAATGGTACATGTAAAACAACAGGTATGTGTGGGTCATCACCTCCTCGAGTGACAACCACATTTCCTTCCGACAGTTTAATGGTCCTTATCATGTTATCGCTTTGTGCTTGCATGCTAGGACCTATTCTCTTTGCCAGAGCTGCTGCTATTCCTCCTGCATGTTGCAACTCCATATTAGCAGGGTTCACTAACATGGTTGGTTGATCTAGTTTGAGATATTCAATATTTGCCATTATTATTTCCAACATTCCTTTTCCCGAAATATTAGGTCTAACATGTGTTTTCTTCTAGGAGTAGTAGAGGGGACACTCATAAATGGCATCTGTGAGTTTGTATCCCCGTAGGGTGGGGGTAGAGTCTCCGACATTATACCACCTGTTTGTTGCTCTCTGTCTACACGGTAGTCTGATAGGAAGGTACTTAGGTCGCGGTACGCCCGTGGGTCTGGGCTAATTCGACCAGGGGGGGCAGAAGGTCCGGATTTTTCTTCTGTGTATCCCTCCCCATCTGTGGTTGGCCCCGAGTCATTAAAAACTGCGTTCTAACCTCGTCCGCCATTTATTTATTTTTGTTTGTTTGTTTTAAAAAAACAAAAATGTATTTAAGGGTTTACGTTCACTCTTTTATACACATGCAAGTTCCTAGACTTTACTCCCGCCGGGTGATCAGTCCGACTATACCGTCACTTGGTTCTAGGTTACTCTTTCTGGATTCAGCTAGTACATGCGGGTACCTCAGCTAAGAGTGTTATGTACCGAACTTCGAGTTTTTTCAACAGCATAGGGACCTTTAGACCTATGTTTATCTTTATTAAATCTCCTATTAACTCTTCCCCACGTTATGTTTTAACGCAAAAGTTCAAACCGCAGCTCTTTGTCAAGTCCTACCTATAAGTTTCAAAGCAATTGGACAGGTACCGAGCAGTGCTCCTACGGCTGTCTTCACTAATAGCCACCAAACCTGTGTTAAAGGGACCACAGGCTTCTCTCTTTGGCTAGGGGAAGATGAACCTACTTTAGCTTCTTTAATCAGACAGCTATATCCGATATAGTATAACCCTCAGTCCGGTGCAATAGTATCAACTTAAATTACTACACTTTTAGGTTTAATTATATATTCTAGGATTTGGGGTAGGTATTTTAACAAGACTTCAGCCTGTATTTCGCTGATTTGTATTCCTCGACTTTTTTCACTAGGTCGTTTTGGTTCTTGTATTTTGACTCTGTAAAAGTATTACTTTTCACAGAGCTCCACGTTGGGCGCCATGTTTAGAGTCGGAGAGGTCCTGATAATTTATTCCGGTAAATTACTCTGACCTACTAATTGACCTGACCGAAGTTATTGAGTCTATGTAAGTTTACTGCTTGGCTCAGATCCACCAACGTCAGCAAGATCTCACCTCTTCCTAACCCCCCGAAGAACCAGGTTCAATTAACTGCTGTTTCAATTCAGACAACTCTTTTTTAATCTGTTTAAGCGATCCCGAAGGATTTTGATATCAGTAAATGGAGTGTGCTCCTACCTAAGTGTGTGTGGCAGGGTGCAATCTTACCTTTGAAGCAGGAGAGGAGGGCACAGGTGTCTTTGAAGTTGTCCCAGTCCAAAAGGTGGGATCAGTTTATTTGAAGAAAAATAGGTCCAACTAATACAGGGTTTTTACCTTCTCTCTTTACAACATTATAATCATACTAAAAAACATGGTGCTGTGATCATGTTCAAATATGAAACTTTAATTCACAGTCTTACATTTATTACCAAAATGTTTTAACTTCAACTGCCCAATTCAGTTGTGACATTTTAAAATCTCCCGATAGAATTTAGAGGTATTTCCTCGTAAAAAGACCGGTGACAATAAAAAGCGCATTCAACTTTTCATTCACCAAATCAATTCACATCAGTTTCATACCTTTTTTCCGACACAGACGGCGGGTATAACTTTCAAAAACACATTCCTATCCGCCAAGATTTCGGAGGAAGATTCCTCACAGGTGGCGGGTTATAATATTCACAAACACATCTCTCATCAAATCATTCCACTCAGCCAACAACCAAGAAATTCGAGAGATATTTACCCCGTCTGGGAGGACCTTACCGAGAGCTATTAACCCAGCTCTGAAGCTTTCACTCTCAACCCCTGTCTTTATGCACAAAAACCCCGATAGAATTTTCCAAAACGCCTCCTCCACACCCACATTTGTGAAAAACTGGGCATGGCTTCTACTGTACAGGGCTAAACATGACCCGACATGTTCCATAGCTTTATGGCATAAGACACACCTTCCCATGTTAGTGTAAAAAGGACATGACCCCTTTAGGCCTCTAATGTGTTTCTCCTTAAGCCTGGAGCCCCCCCTCCCTGTGAACTGCTGCCAGAGGAGAGGGAGAAAAGGCCTACTCTCTTCAGAGACACCCATAACTCTTTTTAGGCTGTACACTCAACTTAACAAACCACTTGGTTATGTTTATACTGTAACTATAGAAAAACCTAAAATATGAAGCATTTTCATTGTGGGTTATACAAAAATACAATTGATTATATTTGATTATAACTAACTTTTGTTTTAAGTATTAAACATACTATGAAAACTCACAACACCCTCTTTTCAAAACGTAAAGTTATCAAATAGCAACAGAAAAAATTGTAAGCATACATACATATTCAAAACCCGTCAAGAAGCATTCTCATTATGGGTTTATACAAGAATATGATTGATCATATATGATTTATAATTAACTTTCGTTTTTAAGTATTCACTTTATACTATGATCTCAACACTCCTCTGTTGCTCTCCCTGAGGTTTCTCCCATGTTCCCCTTAAACTGTGGGTTTTCTCTGGAAGTGTTTCCTTGTACGATGTGAGGGTCTAAGGACAGAGGGTCTAAGGACAGAGGGTCTGAGGACAGAGGGTCTAAGGACAGAGGGTCTAAGGACAGAGGGTCTAAGGACAGAGGGTCCGAGGACAGAGGGTCTGAGGACAGAGGGTCTAAAGACAGAGGGTCTAAGGACAGAGGGTCTAAGGACAGAGGGTCTAAGGACAGAGGGTGTCGTATTGTCATACTGATATTCTGTACAAACTGTGAAGTCCACTGAGACAAATGTAACATTTGTGATATTGGGCTATAAATAAAAACATAAACATTGAAGTACACACATCCTTTACTCAAGTCGAAGTAAAGAACTTTGAAATGTACTTCAGTAAAAAGTACCCATAACTAGTTTTAAAGAGTACCTGACCTCCCTTTATATCAATAGAACAATAATGTCATTGTTAGCTAATGAATGTTTCCATGCTGAACAACGGCAACATGACAACGTTTCCATTGGTCCCTCTTCTTTAGAGAAGACCAGGAAATGATGGATACACGGATCGTGTTCAAATCAATAGGCACGCAATGACTCTAAAGAATAATGATCACGCATCAAACACACATTCAGACTAAAGGAACCAGCTGTTTGGGAAATGAGAGAAGTAGAAAGTACAAGTATTTGGTACCGTGGTAGAGAGGTTTGTGTGCCCTGATGAACCTGGGGGCTGTGTTGTCTGGAACCTTGTGTTCCTGGTAGGGTCTCCCATGGCAAATTGGTCTCAGGCAAGGGGCCAGACTAAGATTGGTTCAAAAGACCTCATGAAAGAAAAACTAAGAAGTGAGGATACCCGGCCCGGAGGAAGCCCGGGGTCCCCTTCTGGAGCCAGGCCCAGAAGGAGGACTCGTCGGCGAGCGTCTGGTGGCCGGGCTTGCCACGGAGCCCGGCCGGGCCCAGCCCGAAAAGGCAACGTGGGCAACACCTCCGCTTCTCCGTCCCGCGGGCCCACCACCTACGGGAAACATCGATGGGGTCGGGTGCGCTGCCAGAAGGGTGGCAGTGAAAGCGGAGGGTCTCGACGGACCAGACCCGGGCGACAGAAGCTGGCTTTGGGGACGTGGAACGTCACCTCTCTGGGGGGGAAGGAGCCGGAGCTTGTGCGGGAGGTGGAGCGTTACCAGATGGATCTGGTTGGGCTCACCTCTACGCACAGCGTCGGCTCTGGAACCTTACTTCTGGATAGGGGTTGGACTCTATTCTTCTCCGGAGTTGCTCAAGGTGTGAGGCGCCGGGCGGGTGTGGGGATACTCACAAGTCCCCGGTTAGGTGCTTCGTTGTTGGAGTTTACCCCAGTGGACGAGAGGGTCGCCTCCCTACGCCTGCGGGTTATGGGGGGGAAAACTCTGACTGTTGTGTGTGCTTATGCACCCAACAGCAGTTCAGAGTATACGGCCTTCTTGGAGACCCTGGAAAGAGTCCTGTATGGGGCTCCTGAAGAGGGACTCTTTAATCTTGCTGGGAGACTTCAACGCACATGTGGGCAATGATGGAGACACTTGGAGGGGCGTGATTGGGAGGAACGGCCCCCCTGATCTGAACCGGAGTGGTGGTTTGTTACTGGACTTCTGTGCTAGTCATGGATTGGCCATAACAAACACCATGTTCGAACATAAGGATGCTCATAAGTGTACGTGGTACCAGAGCACCCTAGGCAGAAGGTCCATGATCGATTTCGTTATCGTATCATCGGACCTGAGGCCGTATGTTTTGGACACTCGGGTAAAGAGAGGGGCGGAGTTGTCAACTGATCACCATCTGGTGGTGAGTTGGGTCGAGTGGCGGGGGAAGCCTCTGGATAGACCTGGTAAGCCCAAACGTGTAGTTCGGGTGAACTGGGAACGTCTGGAGGAGGCCCAAGTTCAGGAGGCCTTCAACTCACACCTCCGGCGGAGCTTTTCGGGCATTCCTGAGGAGGTTGGGGACATTGAACCAGAGTGGTCGGTGTTCAAAGCCTCTATTGCCGAAGCCGCGGCGGGGAGCTGTGGTCTCAAGGTCCTAGGTGCCTCAAGGGGCGGTAAACCCTCGAACCTCCTGGTGGACACCGGTGGTCAGGGAAGCCGTCCGACTGAAGAAGGAGGCCTTCAGGGATTTGTTATCCCGGGGGACTCCCGAGGCAGTTGCAAGGTACCGACAGGCCCGAAGGGCAGCAGCCTCATCCGTGGCCGAGGCAAAGCAGCGGGTGTGGGAGAAGTTCGGAGAAGACATGGAGAAGGACTTTCGGGCGGCACCAAAGTTGTTCTGGAAAACTGTCCGACACCTCAGGAGGGGGAAGCAGGGAACCATCCAAGCTGTGTACAGTAAGGATGGGACGTTGTTGACCTCAACTGATGGAGTGTTAGGGCGTTGGAAGGAACACTTTGAGGAACTCCTGAACCCGACAACTCCGCCCTCTATGTTAGAGGCAGAGCTGGAGTATGACGGGGGATCAACACCAATCTCCCGGGGGGAGGTCACTGAGGTCGTCAAACAACTCCACAGTGGCAAAGCCCCGGGGGTGGATGAGATCCGCCCGGAAATGCTGAAGGCTCTGGGTGTTGAGGGACTGTCATGGTTGACACGTCTCATCAACGTTGCGTGGAAGTCGGAAACGGTACCGAAGGAGTGGCAGACCGGGGTGGTGGTCCCCCTTTTTAAAAAGGGGGATCAGAGGGTGTGTGCCAATTACAGAGGCATCACACTACTCAGCCTCCCCGGGAAAGTTTACTCTAAGGTACTCGAAAGGAGGGTCAGGCCGATTGTCGAACCTCAGATTGAGGAGGAACAATGCGGATTCCGTCCTGGTCGTGGAACGACGGATCAGCTTTTTACTCTCGCAAGGATCCTGGAGGGGGCCTGGGAATACGCTTATCCGGTCTACATGTGTTTTGTAGACTTGGAGAAGGCGTATGACCGAGTTCCCAGGGAGTTACTGTGGGAGGTGCTGCGGGAGTATGGGGTGAGGGGGTCTCTACTCAGGGCCATCCAATCTCTGTACTCCCAAAGCGAGAGCTGTGTCCGGGTCCTCGGCAGTAAGTCGGACCCATTTCCGGTGAGGGTTGGCCTCCGCCAGGGCTGCGCTTTGTCACCAATCCTGTTTGTAATATACATGGATCGGATTTCGAGGCGTAGTCATGGGGGAGGGGGTCTGCAGTTCGGTGGACTAAGGATTGCACCACTGCTTTTTGCAGATGATGTGGTTCTAATGGCTTCATCGGTCTGCGACCTTCAGCACTCACTGGATCGGTTCGCAACCGAGTGTGAAGCGGCTGGGATGAGGATCAGCACCTCCAAATCTGAGGCCATGGTTCTCAGCAGGAAACCGATGGACTGTGCACTCCAAGTAGGGAATGAGTCCTTACCCCAAGTGAAGGAGTTCAAGTATCTCGGGGTCTTGTTCTCGAGTGAGGGAACAATGGAGCGTGAGATGGGCCGGAGAATCGGAGCAGCGGGAGCGTACTGCAGTCGCTTTACCGCACCGTTGTGACGAAAAGGGAGCTGAGCCAGAAGGCAAAGCTCTCTGTCTTCCGGGCCATTTTCGTTCCTACCCTCACCTATGGTCATGAAGGATGGGTCATGACCGAAAGAACGAGATCGCGGATACAAGCGGCCGAGATGGGTTTTTCTCCGCAGGGTGGCTGGTGTCTCCCTTAGGGATAAGGTGAGAAGTTCGGTCATCAGGGAGGGACTCGGAGTTGAGCTGCTCCTCCTTCGCGTCGAAAGGAGCCAGTTGAGGTGGTTCGGGCACCTAGTTAGGATGCCACCTGGGCGCCTCCCTAGGGAGGTGTTCCAGGCACGTCCAGCTGGGAAGAGACCAAGGGGTAGACCTAGGACCAGGTGGAGGGATTATATCTCTTCGCTGGCCTGGGAGCGCCTTGGGATCCCCCAGTCAGAGCTGGTTGATGTCGCCAGGGAAAAGAAAGTTTGGGGCTCTCTGCTGGAACTGCTACCCCCGCGACCCGACCACGGATAAGCGGGAGAAGATGGATGGATGGATGGATGGATGTAAGAAGTAGAAAGTACAGGTATTTGGGTTCAACATGTAAGAAGTAGAAAGTACAGGTATTTGTGTTGAACATGTAAGAAGTAGAAAGTACAGGTATTTGAGTTCAACATGTAAGAAGTAGAAAGTACAGGTATTTGGGTTCAACATGTAAGAAGTAGAAAGTACAGGTATTTGGTTCAACATGTAAGAAGTAGAAAGTAACAGGTATTTGTGTTCAACATGTAAGAAGTAGAAAAGTACAGGTATTTGTGTTCAACATGTAGAAGTAGAACGTACAGGTATTTGTGTTGAACATGTGAGAAGTAGAAAGTACAGGTATTTGGGTTTGAACATGTGAAGAAGTAGAAAGTACGGTATTTGTGTTCAACATGTAAGAAGTAGAAAGTACAGGTATTTGTGTTCAACATGTAAGAAGTAGAAAGTACAGGTTTTGTGTTAACATGTAAGAAGTAGAAAGTACAGGTATTTGTGTTCAACATGTAAGAAGTAGAAAGTACAGGTATTTGTGTTCAACATGTGAGAAGTAGAAGTACAGGTATTTGGGTTCAACATGTGAGAAGTAGAAAGTACAGGTATTTGGGTTCAACATGTGAGAAGTAGAAAGTACAGGTATTTGGGTTCAACATGTGAAGAAGTAGAAAGTACAGGTATTTGTGGTTCAACATGTAAGAAGTAGAAAGTACAGGTATTGTGTTCAACATGTAGAAGTAGAAAGTACAGGTATTTGGGTTCAAACATGTAAGAAGTAGAAAGTACAGGTATTTGGGTTCAACATGTAAGAAGTAGAAAGTACAGGTATTTGTGTTCAACATGTAAGAAGTAGAAAGTACAGGTATTTGTGTTCAAACATGTAAGAAGTAGAAAGTACAGGTATTTGGGTTCAACATGTAAGAAGTAGGAAAGTACAGGTATTTGGGTTCACATGTAAGAAGTAGAAAGTACAGGTATTTGGGTTCAACATGTAAGAAGTAGAAAGTACAGGTATTTGGGTTCAACATGTAAGAAGTAGAAAGTACAGGTATTGGGTTCAACATGTAAGAAGTAGAAAAGTACAGGTATTTGTAGTTCAAACAGTGTAAGAAAGTAGAAAGTACAGGTATTTGTGTTCAACATGTAAGAAGTAGAAAGTACAGGTTATTTAGTGTTCAACATGTAAGAAGTAGAAAGTACAGGTATTGAGTTCAACATGTAAGAAGTAGAAAGTACAGGTATTTGAGTTCAACATGTAAGAAGTAGAAGTACAGGTATTGAGTTCAACATGTGAAGAAGTAGAAAGTACAGGTATTTGTGTTCAACATGTAAGAAGTAGAAAGTACAGGTATTTGTGTTCAACATGTAAGAAGTAGAAAGTACAGGTATTTGTGTTCAACATGTAAGAAGTAGAAAGTACAGGTATTTGGGTTCAACATGTAAGAAGATAGAAAGTACAGGTATTTGAGTTCAACATGTAAGAAGTAGAAAGTACAGGTATTTGTGTTCAACATGTAAGAAGTAGAAAGTACAGGTATTTGGGTTCAACATATGAGAAGTAGAAAGTACAGGTATTTGAGTTCAACATGTAAGAAGTAGAAAGTACAGGTATTTGTGATCAACATGTAAGAAGTAGAAAGTACAGGTATTTGGGTTCAACATGTAAGAAGTAGAAAGTACAGGTATTTGGGTTCAACATGTAAGAAGTAGAAAGTACAGGTATTTGTGTTCAACATGTAAGAAGTAGAAAGTACAGGTATTATTGTTCAACATGTAAGAAGTAGAAAGTACAGGTATTTGGGTTCAACATATGAGAAGTAGAAAGTACAGGTATTTGAGTTCAACATGTAAGAAGTAGAAAGTACAGGTATTTGAGTTCAACATGTAAGAAGTAGAAAGTACAGATATTTGGGTTCAACATGTGAGAAGTAGAAAGTAGGTTGGGTCCAACTGTAGAAGTAGAAAGTACAGGTATTGAGTTCAACATGTAAGAAGTAGAAAGTACAGGTATTTGTGTTCAACATGTAAGAAGTAGAAAGTACAGGTATTTGTGTTCAACATGTAAGAAGTAGAAGTACAGGTATTTGTGTTCAACATGTAAGGGAAGTAGAAAGTACAGGTATTTGTGTTCAACATGTAAGAAGTAGAAAGTACAGGTATTTGTGGTTCAAAATGTAAGAAGTAGAAAGTACGAGTATTGTGTTCAACATGTAAGAAGTAGAAAGTACAGTATTTGAGTTCAACATGTGAGAAGTAGAAAGTACAGTATTTGAGGTTCAACATGTGAGAAGTAGAAAGTACAGGTATTTGTGTTCAACATGTAAGTAAAAGTAGAAAGTACAGGTATTTGTGTTCAACATGTGAGAAGTAGAAAGACAGGTATTTGTGTTCAACTGTAAGAAGTAGAAAGTACAGGTATTTGTGTTCAACATGTAAGAAGTAGAAAGTACAGGTATTTGTGTCAACATGTAAGAAGTAGAAAGTACAGGTATTTGTGTTCAACATGTAAGAAGTAGAAAGTACAGGTATTTGTGTTCAACATGTAGAAGTAGAAAGTACAGGTATTTGAGTTCAACATGTGAGAAGTAGAAGTACAGGTATTTGGTTCAACATGTAGAAGTAGAAGTACAGGTATTTGTGTTCAACATGTAAGAAGTAGAAAGTACAGGTATTTGTGTTCAACATGTAAGAAGTAGAAATACAGGTATTTGGGTTCAACATGTAAGAAGTAGAAAGTACAGGTATTTGTTTCAACAGTAAGAAGTAGAAAGTACAGGTATTTGGGTTCAACATGTGAAAGTAGAAAGTACAAGGTATTTGGTTCAACATGTAAGAAGTAGAAAGTACAGGTATTTGGTTCAACATGTAGAAGTAGAAAGTACAGGTATTTGTGTTCAACAGTAAGAAGTAGAAAGTACAGGTATTGTTCAACATGTAAGAAGTAGAAAGTACAGGTATTTGGGTTCAACATGTAGAAGTAGAAAGTACAGGTATTTGGGTTCAACATGTAAGAAGTAGAAAGTACAGGTATTTGAGGTTCAACATGTAAAGGTAGAAAGTACAGGTATTTGGTTCAACATGTAAGAAGTAGAAAGTACAGGTATTTGGTTCAACATGTGAAAGTAGAAAGTACAGGTATTTGAGTTCAACATGTAGAAGTAGAAAGTACAGGTATTTGGTTCAACATGTGAGAAGTAGAAAGTACAGTATTTGGGTTCAACATGTAAGAAGTAGAATACACAGGTATTTGAGTTCAACATGTAGAAGTAGAAAGTACAGGTATTTGGGTTCAACATGTAAGAAGTAGAAAAGTACAGGTATTTGATTTCAACATGTAAGAAGTAGAAAGTACAGGTATTTGGGTTCAACATGTAGAAGTAGAAAGTACAGGTATTTTGAGTTCCATGTAAGAAGTAGAAGTACAGGTATTTGTGTTCACATGTAGAAGTAGAAAGTACAGGTATTTGAGTTCAACATGCTAGAAGTAGAAAGTACAGGTATTTGGTTCAACATGCTAGAAGTAGAAAGTACAGGTATTTGAGTTCAACATGTAAGAAGTAGAAAGTACAGGTATTTGGTTCAACATGTAAGAAGTAGAAAGTACAGGTATTTGGTTCAACATGTAAGAAGTGAAAAGTACAGGTATTTGTGGTTCAACATGTAAGAAGTAGAAAGTACAGGTATTTGGTTCAACATGTAAGAAGTAGAAAGTACAGGTATTTGAGTTCAACATGTAAGAAGTAGAAAGTACAGGTATTTGGGTTCAACATGTAAGAAGTAGAAAGTACAGGTATTTGAGTTCAACATGTAAGAAGTAGAAAGTACAGGTATTTGTGTTCAACATGTAAGAAGTAGAAAGTACAGGTATTTGTGTTCAACATGTAAGAAGTAGAAAGTACAGGTATTTGGGTTCAACATGTGAGAAGTAGAAAGTACAGGTATTTGTGTTCAACATGTAAGAAGTAGAAAGTACAGGTATTTGTTCAACATGTAAGAAGTAGAAAGTACAGTATTGTTCAACATGTAAGAAGTAGAAAGTACAGGTATTTGGGTTCAACATGTAAGAAGTAGAAAGTACAGGTATTTGTGTTCAACATGTAAGAAGTAGAAAGTACAGGTATTTGGTTCAACTGTAGAAGTAGAGTACAGGTATTTGTGTTCAACATGTAAGAAGTAAAGTACAGGTATTTGAGTTCAACATGTAAGAAGTAGAAAGTACAGGTATTTGAGTTCAACATGTAAGAGTAGAAAGTACAGGTATTTGGTTCAACATGTGAGAAGTAGAAAGTACAGGTATTTTAGTTCAACATGTAAGAAGTAGAAAGTACAGGTATTGTGGGTTCAACATGTGAGAAGTAGAAAGTACAGGTATTTGGTTCAACATGTGAGAAGTAGAAAGTACAGGTATTTGGGTTCAACATGTAAGAAGTAGAAAGTACAGGTATTGTGTTCAACATGTAAGAAGTAGAAAGTACAGGTATTTGTAGTTCAACATGTAAGAAGTAGAAAGTACAGGTATTGGGTTCAACAGGTAGAAGTAGAAAGTACAGGTATTTGGGTTCAACATGTAAGAAGTAGAAGTACAGGTATTTGAGTTCAACATGTGAAGAAGTAGAAGTACAGGTATTTGGGTTCAAACATGTGAGAAGTAGAAAGTACAGGTATTTGAGTTCACCATTGTAAGAAGTAGAAAGTACAGGTATTTGTGTTCAACATGTAAGAAGTAGAAAGTACAGGTATTTGGGTTCAACATGTAAGAAGTAGAAAGTACAGGTATTTGAGTTCAACATGTAAGAAGTAGAAGAAGTACAGGTATTTGAGTTCAACATGTAAGAAGTAGAAAGTACAGGTATTTGAGTTCAACATGTAAGAAGTAGAAAGTACAGGTATTTGGGTCAACATGTGAGAAGTAGAAAGTACAGGTATTTGGGTTCAACATGTGAGAAGTAGAAAGTACAGGTATTTGGGTTCAACATGTAAGAAGTAGAAAGTACAGGTATTGTGGTTCAACATGTAAGAAGTAGAAAGTACAGGTATTTGAGTTCACATGTAAGAAGTAGAAAGTACAGGTATTTGGGTTCAACAGGTAAGAAGTAGAAAGTACAGGTATTTGAGGTTCAACATGTAAGAAGTAGAAAGTACAGGTATTTGTGTTCAACATGTAAGAAGTAGAAAGTACAGGTATTTGGGTTCAACATGTAAGAAGTAGAAAGTACAGGTATTGAGTTCAACATGTAAGAAGTAGAAAGTACAGGTATTTGGGTTCAACATGTAAGAAGTAGAAAGTACAGGTATTTGAGTTCAACATGTAAGAAGTAGAAAGTACAGGTATTTGAGTTTAAACATGTAAGAAGTAGAAAGTACAGGTATTTGGGTTCAACATGTGAGAAGTAGAAAGTACAGGTATTTGTGTTCAACATGTAAGAAGTAGAAAGTACAGGTATTTGGGTTCAACATGTGAGAAGTAGAAAGTACAGGTATTTGGGTTCAACATGTGAGAAGTAGAAAGTACAGGTATTTGTGTTCAACATGTAAGAAGTAGAAAGTACAGGTATTTGGGTTCAACATGTAGAAGTAGAAAGTACAGGTATTTGGGTTCAACATGTAAGAAGTAGAAAGTACAGGTATTTGTGTTCAACATGTAAGAAGTAGAAAGTAAAGGTATTTGTGTTCAACATGTGAGAAGTAGAAAGTACAGGTATTTGGGTTCAACATGTAAGAAGTAGAAGTACAGGTATTTGGGTTCAACATGTAAGAAGTAGAAAGTACAGGTATTTGAGTTCAACATGTAAGAAGTAGAAAGTACAGGTATTTGTGTTCAACATGTAAGAAGTAGAAAGTACAGGTATTTGAGTTCAACATGTAAGAAGTAGAAAGTACAGGTATTTGTGTTCAACATGTAAGAAGTAGAAAGTACAGGTATTTGGGTTCAACATGTAAGAAGTAGAAAGTACAGGTATTTGGTTCAACATGTAAGAAGTAGAAAGTACAGGTATTTGGGTTCAACATGTAAGAAGTAGAAAGTACAGGTATTTGAGTTCAACATGTAAGAAGTAGAAAGTACAGGTATTTGAGTTCAACATGTAAGAAGTAGAAAGTACAGGTATTTGGGTTCAACATGTAAGAAGTAGAAAGTACAGGTATTTGAGTTCAACATGTAAGAAGTAGAAAGTACAGGTATTTGAGTTCAATATGTAAGAAGTAGAAAGTACAGGTATTTGAGTTCAACATGTAAGAAGTAGAAAGTACAGGTATTTGAGTTCAACATGTAAGAAGTAGAAGTACAGGTATTTGGGTTCAACATGTAAGAAGTAGAAAGTACAGGTATTTGGTTCAACATGTAAGAAGTAGAAAGTACAGGTATTTGTGTTCAATAAAACATGTAGTCACATGAAGAAGTAGAAAGTACAGGTATTTGTGTTCAACATGTAAGAAGTAGAAAGTACAGGTATTTGGGTTCAACATGTGAGAAGTAGAAAGTACAGGTATTTGGGTTCAACATGTAAGAAGTAGAAAGTACAGGTATTTGTGTTCAACATGTAAGAAGTAGAAAGTACAGGTATTTTGTGTTCAACATGTAAGAAAGTAAAGAAAGTACACGGTATTTGTGTTGAACATGTGAGAAGTAGAAAGTACAGGTATTTGGGTTCAACATGTGAGAAGTAGAAAGTACAGGTATTTGGGTTCAACATGTAAGAAGTAGAAAGTACAGGTATTTGGTTCAACATGTGAGAAGTAGAAAGTAACAGGTATTTGTGTTCAACATGTAGAGGAAGTAGAAAGTACAGGTATTTGGGTTCAACATGTAAGAAGTAGAAAGTACAGGTATTTGGTTTCAACATGTAAGAAGTAGAAAGTACAGGTATTTGGTTCAACATGTAAGAAGTAGAAAGTACAGGTATTTGAGTTCAACATGTAAGAAGTAGAAAGTACAGGTATTTGGTTCAACATGTGAGAAGTAGAAAGTACAGGTATTAGTGTTCAACATGTAAGAAGTAGAAAGTACAGGTATTTGTGTTCAACATGTAAGAAGTAGAAAGTACAGGTATTTGAGGTTCAACATGTAAGAAGTAGAAAAGTACAGGTATTTGGGTTCAACATGTGAGAAGTAGAAAGTACAGGTATTTGTGTTCAACATGTAAGAAGTAGAAAGTACAGGTATTTGTGTTCAACATGTAAGAAGTAGAAAGTACAGGTATTTGTGTTCAACATGTAAGAAGTAGAAAGTACAGGTATTTGGTGTTCAACATGTAAGAAGTAGAAAGTACAGGTATTGTGAGTCAACATGTAAGAAGTAGAAAGTACAGGTATTTTGGTTCAACATGTAAGAAGTAGAAAGTACAGGTATTTGGGTTCAACATGTGAGAAGTAGAAAGTACAGGTATTTGTGTTCAACATGTAAGAAGTAGAAAGTACAGGTATTTGTGTTCAACATGTAAGAAGTAGAAAGTACAGGTATTTGAGTTCAACATGTGAGAAGTAGAAAGTACAGGTATTTGGTTCAACATGTAAGAAGTAGAAAGTACAGGTATTTGAGTTCAACATGTAAGAAGTAGAAAGTACAGCTATTTGGGTTCAACATGTGAAGAAGTAGAAAGTACAGGTATTTGAGGTTCAACTGTAAGAAGTAGAAGTACAGGTTATTGTGTTCAACATGTAAGAAGTAGAAAGTACAGGTATTTGTGTTCAACATGTAGAAGTAGAAAGTACAGGTATTTGGGTTCAACATGTAAGAATAGAAAGTACAGGTATTTGTGTTCAACATGTAAAGGAAGTAGAAAGTACAGGTATTTGGGTTCAACATGTGAGAAGTAGAAAGTACAGGTATTTGTGTTCACATGTAAGAAGTAGGAAAGTACAGGTATTGAGTTCAAATGTAAGAAGTAGAAAGTACAGGGTATTTGTGTTCACATGTAAGAAGTAGAAAGTACAGGTATTTGGGTTCAACATGTGAGAAGTAGAAAGTACAGGTATTTGTGTTCAACATGTAAAGAAGTAGAAAGTCACAGGTATTTGAGTTCAAACATGTAAGAAGTAGAAAGCTACAGGTATTTGTGTTCAACATGTAAGAAGTAGAAAGTACAGGTATTTGTGGTTCAACATGTGAGAAGTAGAAAGTTACAGGTATTTGTGTTCAACATGTAGAAGTAGAAAGTACAGGTATTTGGGTTCAACATGTAAGAAGTAGAAAGTACAGGTATTTGGTTCAAACATGTCAGAATAGAAAGTACAGGTAATTTGTGTTCAACATGTAAAGAAGTAGAAAGTACAGGTATTTGGGTTCAACATGTAGAAGTAGAAAGTACAGGTATTTGGTTCAACATGTAAGAAGTAGAAAGTACAGGTATTTGAGTTCAACATGTAAGAGAGTAGAAAGTACAGGTATTTGTGTTCAACATGTAAGTAAGTAGAAAGTACAGGTATTTGGTTCAAACATGTGAGAAGTAGAAAGTACAGGTATTTGTGTTCAACATGTAGAAGTAGAAAGGATACCCAGGAAAGGTATTTGTGTGTTCAACATGTAAGAAGTAGAAAGTACAGGTATTTTGGTTCAACATGTAAGAAGTAGAAGTACAGGTAATTGTGTTCAACATGAGAAGTAGAAAGTACAGGTATTTGAGTTCAACATGTAAGAAGTAGAAGTACAGGTATTTGGGTTCAACATGTGAAGTAGAAAGTACAGGTATTTGAGTTTCAACATGTAAGAAGTAGAAAGTACAGGTATTTGGGTTCAACATGTGAGAAGTAGAAAGTACAGGTATTTGGTTTCAACATGTGAGAAGTAGAAAGTACAGGTATTTGTGTTCAACATGTAAGAAGTAGAAAGTACAGGTATTTGTGTTCAACATGCAAGAAGTATAAAGTACAGGTATTATTGGTTCAACATGTAGAAGTAGAAAGTACAGGTATTTGTGTTCAACATGTAGAAATAGAAAGTACAGGTATTGTGTTCAACATGTGAAAGTAGAAAGTACAGGTATTTGTGTTCACCATGTAAGAAGTAGAAAGTACAGGTATTTGAGTTCAACATGTAAGAAGTAGAAAGTACAGGTATTTTAGTTCAACATGTAAGAAGTAGAAAGTACAGGTATTTGGGTTCAACATGTAAGAAGTAGAAAGTACAGGTATTTGGGTTCAACATGTGAGAAGTAGAAAGTACAGGTATTTGGTTCAACATGTAAGAAGTAGAAGTAAGAAAGAGAAAGTACAGGTATTTGAGTTCAACATGTAAGAAGTAGAAAGTACAGGTATTTGAGTTCAACATGTAAGAAGTAGAAAGTACAGGTATTTGTGTTCAACATGTAAGTAGAAAGTACAGGTATTTGAGTTCAACATGTAAGAAGTAGAAAGTACAGGTATTTGTGTTCAACATGTAAGAAGTAGAAAGTACAGGTATTTGGGTTCAACATGTAAGAAGTAGAAATACAGGTTATTGTGTTCAACATGTAAGAAGTAGAAAGTACAGGTATTTGTGTTCAACATGTGAGAAGTAGAAAGTTACAGGTATTTGGTTCAACATGTAAGAAGTAGAAAGTACAGGTATTTGGGTTCAACATGTAAGAAGTAGAAAGTACAGGTATTTGGGTTCAACATGTAAGGAAGTAGAAAGTACAGGTATTGAGTTCAACATGTGAGAAGTAGAAAGTACAGGTATTTGGGTTCAACATGTAGAAGTAGAAAGTACAGGTATTTGTGTTCAACATGTAGAAGTAGAAAGTACAGGTATTTGGGTTCAACATGTGAAGAAGTAGAAAGTACAGGTATTTGGGTTCAACATGTAAGAAGTAGAAAGTACAGGTATTTGGGTTCAAACATGTAAGAAGTAGAAAGTACAGGTATTTGTGTTCAACATGTAAGAAGTAGAAAGTACAGGTATTGTGTTCAACATGTAAGAAGTAGAAAGTACAGGTATTGAGGAGTTCAACATGTAAGAAGTAGAAAGTACAGGTATTTGTGTTCAACATGTAAGAAGTAGAAAGTACAGGTATTTGAGTTCAACATGTAAGAAGTAGAAAGTACAGGTATTTGAGTTCAACATGTAAGAAAGTAGAAAGTACAGGTATTTGGGTTCAACATGTAAGAAGTAGAAAGTACAGGTATTTGGGGTTCAACATGTAAGAAGTA
The DNA here is from genome assembly GCF_902827175.1 of Gymnodraco acuticeps. Classification (NCBI taxonomy): domain Eukaryota; kingdom Metazoa; phylum Chordata; class Actinopteri; order Perciformes; family Bathydraconidae; genus Gymnodraco; species Gymnodraco acuticeps. Next base: position 64,628 of record NW_022990497.1, read on the forward strand.
GAAAGTACAGGTATTTGGGTTCAACATGTAAGAAGTAGAAAGTACAGGTATTTGGGTTCAACATGTGAAGAAGTAGAAAGTACAGGTATTTGAGTTCAACATGTAGAAGTAGAAAGTACAGGTATTGTGTTCAACATGTAAGAAGTAGAAAGTACAGGTATTTGTGTTCAACATGTAAGAAGTAGAAAGTACAGGTATTTGGGTTCAACATGTGAGAAGTAGAAAGTACAGGTATTTGGGTTCAACATGTAGAAGTAGAAAGTACAGGTATTTGTGTTCAACATGTGAGAAGTAGAAAGTACAGGTATTTGTGTTCAACATGTAAGAAGTAGAAAGTACAGGTATTTGTGTTCAACATGATAGAAGTAGAAAGTACAGGTATTTGAGTTCAACATGTAAGAAGTAGAAGTACAGGTATTTGAGTTCAACATGTAAGAAGTAGAAAGTACAGGTAATTTGGGTTCAACATGTGAAGAAGTAGAAAGTACAGGTATTTGAGTTCAACATGTAAGAAGTAGAAAGTACAGGTATTTGGTTCAACATGTAAGAAGTAGAAAGTACAGGTATTTGTGTTCAACATGTAAGAAGTAGAAAAGTACAGGTATTTGTGTTCAACATGTAAGAAGTAGAAAGTTACAGGTATTGGGTTCAACATGTAAGAAGTAGAAAGTACAGGTATTTGGGTTCAACATGTAGAAGTAGAAGTACAGGTATTTGGGTTACAGGATATTTGATGTTCAAACATGGTGAAGAAGTAGAAAGTACAGGTATTTGTGTTCAACGTGTAAGAAGTAGAAAGTACAGGTATTTGAGTTCAACATGTAAGAAGTAGAAAGTACAGGTATTTGGGTTCACAATGTAGAAGTAGAAAGTACAGGTATTTGTGTTCAACATGTAGAAGTAGAAAGTACAGGTATTTGGGTTCAACATGTGAGAAGTAGAAAGTACAGGTATTGTGTTTCAACATGTAAGAAGTAGAAAGTACAGGTATTTGAGTTCAACATGTAAGAAGTAGAAAGTACAGGTATTTGGGTTCAACATATGAGAAGTAGAAAGTAGGTATTTGTGTTCACATGTAAGAAGTAGAAAGTACAGGTATTTGGGTTCAACATATGAGAAGTAGAAAGTACAGGTATTTGAGTTCAACATGTAAGAAGTAGAAAGTCAGGTATTTGAGTTCAACATGTAAGAAGTAGAAAGTACAGGTATTTGGGTTCACATATGAGAAGTAGAAAGTACAGGTATTTGAGTTCAACATGTAAGAAGTAGAAAGTACAGGTATTTGAGTTCACATGTAAGAAGTAGAAAGTACAGATATTTGGGTTCAACATGGAGAAGTAGAAAGTACAGGTTTTGTGTTAACATGTAAGAAGTAGAAAGTACAGGTATTTGAGTTCAACATGTAAGAAGTAGAAATACAGGTATTTGGTTCAACATGTAGAAGTAGAAAGTACAGGTATTTGGGTTCAACATGTGAGAAGTAGAAAGTACAGGTATTTGTGTTCACATGTAAGAAGTAGAAAGTACAGGTATTTGGGTTCACATGTGAGAAGTAAAAGTACAGGTATTTGGTTCAACATGTAAGAAGTAGAAAGTACAGGTATTTGAGTTCAACATGTGAGAAGTAGAAAGTACAGGTTATGTGGTCAACATGTAAGAAGTAGAAAGTACAGGTATTTGTGTTCAACATGTAGAAGTAGAAAGTACAGGTATTGTGTTCAACATTAAGAAGTAGAAAGTACAGGTATTTGTTCAACATGTGAGAAGTAGAAAGTACAGGTAGTGTTCAACATGTAAGAAGTAGAAAGTACAGGTATTTGGTTCAACATGTGAGAAGTAGAAAGTCAGGTATTTGTTCAACATGTAAGAAGTAGAAAGTACAGGTATTTGTGTTCAACTGTAAGAAGTAGAAAGTACAGGTATTTGTTCACATGTAGAAGTAGAAAGTACAGGTATTTGGGTTCAACATGTAAGAAGTAGAAAGTACAGGTATTTGGGTTCAACATGTGAGAAGTAGAAAGTACAGGTATTTGAGTTCAACATGTAAGAAGTAGAAAGTACAGGTATTTGTGTTCAACATGTAAGAAGTAGAAAGTACAGGTATTTGGGTTCAACATGTGAGAAGTAAAAAGTACAGGTATTTGTGTTCACATGTAAGAAGTAGAAAGTACAGGTATTGGGTTCAACATGGAGAAGTAGAAAGTACAGGTATTTGGGTTCAACATGTAAGAAGTAGAAAGTACAGGTATTTGAGTTCAACATGTAAGAAGTAGAAAGTACAGGTATTTGGGTTCAACATGTAAGAAGTAGAAAGTACAGGTATTTGAGTTCAACATGTAAGAAGTAGAAAGTACAGGTATTTGAGTTCAACATGTAAGAAGTAGAAAGTACAGGTATTTGTGTTCAACATGTAAGAAGTAGAAAGTACAGGTATTATTGTTCAACATGTAAGAAGTAGAAAGTACAGGTATTTGGGTTCAACATGTGAGAAGTAGAAAGTACAGGTATTTGGGTTCAACATGTGAGAAGTAGAAAGTACAGGTATTTGGGTTCAACATGTAAGAAGTAGAAAGTACAGGTATTGTGTTCAACATGTAAGAAGTAGAAAGTACAGGTATTTGAGTTCAACATGTAAGAAGTAGAAAGTACAGGTATTTGGGTCAACATGTGAGAAGTAGAAAGTACAGGTATTTGAGTTCAACATGTAAGAAGTAGAAAGTACAGGTATTTGTGTTTCAAACATGTAAAGAAGTAGAAGTACAGGTATTTGTGTTCAACATGTGAGAAGTAGAAAGTACAGGTATTTGAGTTCAACATGTAAGAAGTAGAAAGTACAGGTATTTGAGTTCAACATGTAAGAAGTAGAAAGTACAGGTATTTGTGTTCAACATGTAAGAAGTAGAAATTACAGGTATTTGAGTTCAACATGTAAGAAGTAGAAAGTACAGGTATTTGGGTTCAACATGTGAGAAGTAGAAAGTACAGGTATTTGGGTTCAACATGTAAGAAGTAGAAAGTACAGGTATTTGTGTTCAACATGTGAGAAGTAGAAAGTACAGGTATTTGTGTTCAACATGTAAGAAGTAGAAAGTACAGGTATTTGGTTCAACATGTAAGAAGTAGAAAGTACAGGTATTTGGGTTCAACATGTAAGAAGTAGAAAGTACAGGTATTTGTGTTCAACATGTGAGAAGTAGAAAGTACAGGTATTTGGGTTCAACATGTAAGAAGTAGAAAGTACAGGTATTTGGGTTCAACATGTAAGAAGTAGAAAGTACAGGTATTTGGGTTCAACATGTAAGAAGTAGAAAGTACAGGTATTTGTGTTCAACATGTGAGAAGTAGAAAGTACAGGTATTTGGGTTCAACATGTAAGAAGTAGAAAGTACAGGTATTTGGGTTCAACATGTAAGAAGTAGAAAGTACAGGTATTTGGGTTCAACATGTGAGAAGTGTTAACTGTGATGGTTATTCTCGCGTCCAGGAAAGAGAAGCTTAAAAAGGAGACTAAATGGAGTCTCTGAGATGTTTTCAAATTGGTACTTTAATTAATAAAAAGCGTGGTAAAGTCACAAACAGGATATTTTCCGAGAGAAAAGCAGCTGCCTCTGGCCCTCGCTAGCAGAGAAAAGAGGCCGAACCCCTCAGGTTTCGTTGTTTATATAGCCTCTCCTGGCTCCTCCCTGGGGGCCGGCTCTCCGACTATTTAATGTCCGTTATTACACATATCACAGTATCAGGGGTGGCGCCAGGGGGGAGCTAGGGGGTGCTGAAGCACCCCCCAGGATTGCCAAAGCACCCCCTAAGCACCCCCGAGAAATATGTGTTTTTTTTTTTTTTTCGAAAATTATTATTATTATTTTTATTAAATTAAATTAGAAATATTATTGATTACATCAATGCATATGTGAAACAAACACATTTTTGACCAAAAACATAAAGCCAGCACAGGTGATATGATTAGGCCAATGGTCAGCACCCATTCGATTTTTGACCTACCCATAGGCTAAATTACTTTGTGACACTTGATTGACTAACTGTTAGCTAGAGCGCCAAATGATTTGTTAACAGCAAAGTGAAAAATTGATCGTTTTTTAGTCCTTAAACGACCACGTGTGGACACTCAATCAAAACCAACTGAAAGCGAGAGGGATTCTGCACATAATAGGCCTCGTGAGTACAAGTAGCTTACTTCTGGGTCTCTGTGTTTCATTCAAGCCCTGCTCTGTGTGTGGTGTGTGTGTGTGTGTGTGTGTGTGTGTGTGTGTGTGTGTGTGTGTGTGTGTGTGTGTGGCACGAGCCATTTTCTGTGCGTGCGTGCGCGAGCGAGAGAGCTCGCCTCGCGCACCAGTGGGTATCTACCGGAGATCGTTGTGGTTAGCATCTGGTGCTAGCTAGCCAAGCTAATGGATATAAGGAGCTTTTTCAACAACAAGGTGGAGGGAGAACTCTCTCCTGTCAGACGGAGAGTCTCAGGTAACCTCAACTCAGGTGAAGTAAAGGACTCTCTCAGTGTTTAGATAGTTAACTTTAGTCTAGTTATCTCAGTGGGTCTCAAACGGTTTGTTTTTAAAAGGGGAGTGATTTGTAAAATATCTATAAAGAAATAGAAATCTGTTGACAGTTCTGTTTCGTATGGGTGTTGAGATGTATCCATAGATCTCTTAATGTTGCTCTCAAAGTGCACCAGATTGATGCTTTTAACTTAAATATGTAACAAAAAATCTTCCCGGGGGAGCTAGCCCCCGGACCCCCCTAGAGGAGGTGAGGACCCTCCTAGAGGAGGTGAGGTCCGCTCCCCACTTGTAAAAATAGCCCTTTACCCCTGCCTATATGCCGTGAGCTGATTCTCGAGCCTTCATTGTAACAGTCGCGGGTGCACTGTGTGTGTGTGCGTGGGGAGTGTTGCAGTAGAAAATTCAACTGTAGCGCTGGTGCATTAATGGGAAACCCTAAATGTTTGAGCACCCTCTATGAAACGTCAAGCTACTGTTAACTGTGATGGTTATTCTCGTGTCCAGGAAAGAGAAGCTTAAAAAGGAGACTAAATGGAGTCTCTGAGATGTTTTCAAATTGGTACTTTAATTAATAAAAAGCGTGGTAAAGTCACAAACAGGATATCGTCCGACAGAAAAGCAGCTGTCTCTGGCCCTCGCTAGCAGAGAAAAGAGGCCGAACCGCTCAGGTGCTGCTGTTATATAGCTTCTGCAGGCTCCTCCCTGCGGGCCGGCCCTCCACATCTTAATGTCCGTTGTTACGTTTAAACAGAGGATTCAGGCATTGTACATTCAATACATACTTAAACACGCCTCTTCTCCTCATATTGTCTTTCATCACTTTTCCTTTAACACATTCTAAACGTTGTAGTTAATATTCTAAAAAATACAGAAAATACTTCACGGCTGGTTTGGTTTCTGGTCATTCCGGAAGTTGTCACATCTTACCCACGTCTGTAAACAATAACTTTATTCAAATAAACTATACCTTCATTTAATATTCAGCAATAATAATACGTCTATAGTTGCAGTGTTAAAATCAGTAGGTTTCTGTGTGCATCACTCCATGTCATTTCGCTACTAAATTAACCTCTATAAGAAATGGTAAACTAGCCACATGCTAACCGGAGATGAAGGATTTTCAGAATAAAAGCTTAACTGGTTGTGCACAATAATTTTCTGGTTTTTCAGTATAAAACAGCATTTAAACTGAAGGTACATTTAAGGTACATTATGCCATCAAAACATTGATTTTAATTTCTAACAGTCCCTCCTTACACACCTAAAAGGTGTGTATAATACTGAAATCAATGAGTTCTTCATCTGAACTCTGCATAGTACATCATTCATATCAAAAACATACAATCAAAATGGAATAGTGCGAATATCCTCAATTTTACAAAAATACAAAAATACTTTGACTGTGTTCAAACATAAAAGTTTTCCCTTGTGCATAACTTCTAGTGTTAACATTCAATATGGTTCTTCAAAATAGCAGGAATGGCTTGGTATCAGAACATTTCTTCCTCCCTCCTTTCACAGAAACCGTTCTCATACCACGCTCAGTGTTAAGGCACTTGTTTTTACAAAGTGAAAAGAAACTACCCATTTTAGAATAGTAATGATTCGAAAATACATGAAATCTACCATATAGAACAGTGAAAAATAATAAAAATGGAATAAACTATCTTGTAATAGTATAAGTAAATTGAAATGGATTCACTCCATTTTAGCATTTTATTTTGCTCACTTCTTCACATGATTTAATTTAAAGAATCACATCGGCTGGACATTCATTGAACAACCTCATCTCTGAACATCCATATCGTTTAACATCATTCAAACTAACTCATCATTTTCATCAACATCTGTATTGGGGTGGGCCGTCTTGTTCTACTAGCATTTGTAACTGTCTCCTCATGAGAAATGTACCCTCCCTCCTTTCATACCATTTAAGGTATGAAAGTAATATGTTCTCTAGAAGAGGCCGTCGTGATCAATCGGTATTTTAGGACATGGAATTAGTGCAACATCTAGGCCTCCCCTGGGCGCCCCTATGCTATCCTTGTACCCTGGAGCCTAAACTCCCCCTGGGACTGGTCTCTTAGCCCTACTGGCTTTGGGGTGGTCTGTTCTAATACAGTGATAAAGTCCCTGAAATGGTGTGAAAACCGGTGGAATATCAATAACTCATTATACTAATTTATTTTCATTTCTGGTCTACTTAAATAACTATGCTAACCCCCTTTAAACAGTGTGTGGAACCTTGGGTGCTCTAACAAGGACTTCAAAAACAGAAATCATTTCATTAATGGTTTGTAGTTCAATTCAGGAATGTTCACTCATGGCAGATATGTTTCTCCTTTTAAATAACATCTCTAAATGTCAGGTCATCACTGATTAAATGGAGGAGCATTAGGAGGTGGTGGCACTTGTCTTTTAAAACTCATACTCTGGTGCCGTGCGCTCCCTCTGAAGCTGTAAGTAAGATTTAAAACATCTGCAGGGTGGGTTGAGCGACCCCTTCTCCCTGAACGATATTTGTTGTTGAAAATATGCACCATTAAAATGAGTGATCCAAGGCCCCGCATGTATTACTCCCAATTGTACTAGTTTTTTCAAAATTAAAATCTTCAATCGCTCTTTGCCTAGTGTCTTTTTAAAACTCTACATCTTGGACGACAAACAAATGTTGTTTCCACCTTAACAGTTCTCCTGTGGTAACATCCATGCTACAATGGAGAAACCAATACTCTAGATTGGAATACTTTCTTTGGCTTGGTTCCAGCTCTACCTTTAACATTTTCCATTCAAATAAAGATTTGCCTGCTATCTATATTGTAACAAATTAAATCTTCCCCAAATTCTCACATGAATAAGAATCTCTATAAGAATAATTTGTTTATATTATGAAAAGATTGAATAATATGTTCTACCCTCAGTGTGTTTTTAGGATTATTTTCTAATAAGTGTGTTTATGTGTAAACTCACTCACTCCTGTGTTCCTTCTCTCCCCCTCTGGTCGTCAAGCCACGACCCCCTCACGTTCTGCTGGCCCATGCCAACTCCTCTGGTTCTGTCTCCTCCTCCATCCTGTCTTCTCCTCAGTCCATCCGCACTTGGATCTTCCCGCTGTAATTCTTTCAGTGGCCCAACTGCTTTGCATTTCATCTCCTCCTTTTCAGTCTCTTGGCTGTTGCATGGAGTGGTGTATTCTGGTCTCATGTCCCACACTCTGCTATTGTGCCAAATCTTGCGGCTCAGTTTGGAACTTCATGTCCTGTTTGAGGGACCGATGAGAGTTTGCCTCTTTGTCAGCATGCTGGTTTGGTTCTGGATGCCTCAGGTGGAGATGGTTCTGGATGCCTCAGGTGGAGATGGTTCTGGATGCCTCAGGTCGTTGTTGGTTCAGCTCGGGTTGTCTGTCTTTAAACCGGAGGAGGAGGAGTCTCCTGTGGTGAGGTCATTTGTCTGAAGATGGGGTCGTAGCAGTCTGACAGGCAGAGAGAGAGAGAGAGAGATCTCGGGCCGCATTACCTATAGTTAATTCTAACACACTGAGGTAAAATATATCCAATCCTTTCCACTCTATTTTCCTAATCTTACCATCTGTCTTAGATGTTAAATGTCATCTAAACCCAATTAATGTCTACTAATGGTTGTGCCATATCCCTAAACATTGTTTCCACCCACTGTAACATGGCTACTCCAAATAACTCTTTCAGGAAACCATCTTCTTCTATAAATTAAAAATACCTACATGTTTCAAGCACCACATATTTCATACACTATAAAAGAACGTCCCCATATTTTCTCCATTACTTTAAATCTCACTGTTATTTAGAACATAAGTAACTTTTGTGACTGAACATATCTGCAATGTCGCCACAATCTGCTGGGGAATTTTGTTCATAGAGTTTGTACGTACAAAGCTGTACTTGTGGGTTAGTAGCCTGTTTCTACTGTAATCATTTTCAATAATTGTGCTCAGGTCACCGGTCGGTTGTCCATAAACTTAACAGGGGTGTTTCTGGCACAGACTAAAACATGGATCCAGTGTATTTTTAGATTCCCCTAATCTGTAAATTCCCATCACCTACATATCCCGATCACTTAAACCCATCTCATCATTTCATACAAGAACTGCATATATGGGGGGTGAATCATCTTGATTGTAATCGCCTCACCTTTGGGACAGAGTATTTCTAACTCCTCCTCTTGTAGCTCAGCTGATCTTTTGGCTCTGGGGATAAGTGAAACTCTCTGAAACACAGCTGGAGTTTTGTTAGTGATGTGGGCATTCTCTATGAGTGGACTAATGGATCCATGTCTTACTTGATATTGTACTCCCCATCCAACCAGAAAGGTGCCAAGTGTAATGAGCACAATCAACAATGCTATTCTGACTCTTATCCCTAGGGGACCCCACAATAGCTTTGGCTTTGTTCTTGACATCATCTCTATTTTCTCCCTTGGTGTCAGTTACAGAATTTAAATAATGAGTACTATAATAACGTATACTAAAATTTGACTCTTTTTCAGATGTAAAACAAAAATAGGTTTTCACTTTAGTGTACTATCTATAAAAATCTATAGACAATTCGTCTTTTGAGCTGTTTCTATCTTTATCTTATTTCTATTTATTGTTTTGTTCCAGCTCTGCCAAATCAGTCCTAACTCCCAATAATGTTCTGGAAGTTGCCAGTGAAGGGTGACAATGTGTGAGGTGGTGTCAATTTGCTCCTTTTTCTTTACCTTTAAACCGGAGCGCGTGTGAAGTTCGTTACAACTTCTCACTGTTCCGTCCACCGGGGATCAGCTCACTGTCTTTTGTGAACTTTCACCCTCACCCAACACCTGGCCGAACAGGAGTCTCTTCTGGTGTCTCGTCTGGTATCTCTGTAGCTTTCTTAGCCTGTGTAGACAAAACTTGGATTATATTACTCAGAGTTCTGACATATTCATCACTTCTATTCGTCTAATATCCAAAACTGGACCACTCCCTCCTTGGAGGAGGCCCAAGCTTTGGCATACCTTTTGTCGTTACGAGACCTATTATTAACTACATTTTATTATTTATTAACTACAACGTCACTGAAATCAACATATCTGTATAATCATGACACTCCCTCCTTTGAGCAGAACATGCTCAATTAATATTGCAATGATTACCCTATTCCGAACAGGACATGTAAAACGCATAACGTTGCATTAAATAAATATAACTTCTCCGTGTACCCATAAGGCGTACAAAATATCTATGATGTATGTTTTCTGCTGGTATAAAAGCATATTCACTCAAATCTGCCATTAGCACAAAAAATGGTTTACTTGTTGCAATAATGGCTTTTGTCCTGGTATTACGCATCATTGTTGCTGCGAAAAACAATACCCCTGGTGTCGCTAATGCGTCTCAATAATTCTAGGATTAGAGGATTGTTTGATACTGCTGTACAAAGATATAATAAAATAATATTTATCTAAACTAGAGGGAAACATACGAACCATTCTCACAGAGGGTGACATGCATGAAGGGCTGGTGCCCCTCGCTCAAAATGAGATGGTGCCTTATGCACTACATTATAAATCAGCAAAATTACTCAAGAATAAATCAATAAAAAACTGATTCTTGAAACTGTTGTTAAAACCCTACAACTTCTTCATCCAAGCTCTCAATCAGTGTTATGTTATTTAATCTGCAGCTCATTGCCTTAAAACAGATACTTCAGACCGATTATAAAATTGTGTTTATGAGAAAAATGTAATCTGACTCCATAACTCACATAATTGTTTGACTAAAAAACTACACTTCCACTAACAATAAATGAAGTTCCCCTTTAAACACAGCCCCGGTCTTCTGACGGGGTCTATCTATGTACTGGCTGGAAAATGTTGTGCCAGTCTCTGTCGCTCTGTCACTGTTCTCCCGCTAACAGTCACTCTCTAGTTCTGCTGGGTTCTTGTTGACTTCTTCACTGGTTTGAGACAAGCGACCCTATCGGACACCTCCCTTTGTAGCCAGACTTCACCACAGCAGAATCGAGTTTCTGTTTTTAGGTCTCAACAGCTCCACGTCAGGTGTATCGCCGCCCCTTGAACTGCAGTCGGTGTAAACAGGAGGATTTGGTATGGATCCTCCGTCTTGGGCGAGTACTAGGTTTCCGTCTTCATATTTTTGGGTGGAAACCCGTCGTCTTGACCTCACTAGCTGTGTGGACACAATAGTTTTCTGTGTGGGGGAACAACATCACTCGTAATCTCTTTCCTTCTCATAATTACAAAAATAGTCTGCTAAATGTTCTATTCTGTGGATGCTTTATGTGTAAATGCAAATGCTACTCTCGATTCTGTTTTTACATTAAACATTAAACCTCTTCCTCCTGTGGTGACAGATATGGCTCAATGTAGCTGGATTTCAAAATACCCTTGTGCTGAAGATGCATCACCTGGTGGTCTGGCCCTCTGAGCTTCCTCATTGTTGTGGTTGATACCAGGGTGTCAGTGGCATTTGGGTCATGTTTGGCAATGCTGTTCGTCTTTGACATCCCTGAGACCCCCTGCTTCTGTCGTAATCATGGAAACCTCCCCCGGGGTAAATACATGGAGGGCCGTTGTTTGGTGCATGTGGTGGGTATTTAATTTGTTGTTGTGGACAATCTCTAGCCCAATGGCCCAGCTGATCGCATATGTAGCATCCCTCAAACCGGAGTACTTTTCCTCTGCTTCTGCTTCCTCGGAAACCTCCTGGTTGTTGGTTTTGGATCTGACTCTCTGGCACTATCTGAGATTTAACAGTTTGAGGTGTCTGCCCTGCATTCTCTGGAAGTTTCCCCTCCCTTCTCCTTGTCTTGTTCCTACAAGCTACGGTGTCTTTCTCAGCTACCTGTATCTTCAGAAGTTTTAGTTGTAATGTTTGAATTTCTTCGTCATTTTCCCTCTGGGTTGCTTGGTATTTCATATCGTGGTGAATGAGATGTAGTCCCCATTCTTCAATGGATTTAGTGTCTAATCCCACCACGTTATCCAGGCTTGCCTGCACTGATGGGGGAAGGGTTTTAACGACAGCTTTCTTCCACCACATTTCAACAGGTGGAGAAAGATCATGTCGTTCTTCAGTGTAGTCCTCCCACACTCCTTCACATCTCTTCAAGAAGGCATGCATTTCTTCCTCCGTGCCTTTCCTCAGGCTGTTGAGGGCATCTAAACTGCATGTTGTTGGGTAGATGTGACGAATAGCAGCCCAATAATTCGACCTAATGTTGTTGAATGAAGTGTCATCTGAGTCGTGCGTGCAATTGGCCTCAAAATCTATTGCTTTTGCCTCAAGTCGTCCTTCAATCCTTCCAAGCAGGGCCCTCATGTCCCCCAAGCACAGGTGGTCTTGGGCTGTGTATCTCTCCAGATCATTCACCCACTTCTGACCTCCTCTGATGAGTGGAGGTAGCTTTGCCACTAATGCTTCCATGTCTCTGTGAGTCCATGATTGGTATTTCAATCCTCCTTCTCCAGCCGCTATCACCGGTAGCATGAGTTTTGAGCAGTTGAATCTTCCAGCTTCAGTTACTGTTGTTGTGTCTGGAGAACCTTCGCCTTCTCTTCTCTTGAGTTGTGCTTCCATTCTTTTGCTGAGTTCTTCCATTCTTCTGTTGAGCTCCTCTTCCATTCTTCTGTCGAGTTCGTCCAATCTTCTGTTGAGCTCACCAGATAGGAGTCTTACCTCATACTCCAAGTCTTTGACACGTGTAGCTGTGGGGAGACCGTTCAACTCCAATACTCCTCCTAAAGCGCCAAAAGTTGGGGCTTGTATTGAGGGTTGAAAGAAAAGGTGTTCTTCTGTCATGTAGGGAGGAGGCGCATCAGTCAAGCTTGGAACCACATTCGTTGATCCTTGGCTGACATATTTTAGATGGCGTACCAGACTTGTAACTCTAGATTTCCTTTTTTCAGCTCTCCTCATAGCGCTTCTAGCAGGTCCATACAAAGGGGGTTTTCCGGCTTTGATCCATGCTTGTTGCTGTTGCAGGTATTCTCCATTCTCATAGTCAATTACAGCTGTTCTATGTGCTTCCGTTGGTGCTGGTTGATCATCAGCTGGATACAGTCCTCTCGTTTGCCATTGTTCCAATGTCTTTCTTCTAAGATTTGGAGCTGTTATAGCATCTGACATGATTTGTATCCTTCCCTTGATATCTGCAGTTGAGCCTGGCTCTGCGTCTAGCCTCAATTTAGTTTCTTTTGGTGACATGTTCTCTAACTATTCGAATGAATATTATTAAAGGAGACCTATCATGCTATATTTAAATGATATAGTGTATGACCATACCTATATAAGGTATATTTATACATTTTATTTTTCAAAATACCAAACAGATCATTTTTTAGCCATGCCTCGTTTCGCTCATTTTCGCTCTTTTCCAAGCCTGTCTTTGAAAATTCTGAGCGGCAGCTGACCACGCCCCCCTGTTGACCACGCCCCCCTGCAGAAGAACGGGCATGAGCCGGTGAGAGTCACGTTAACATGCTTGCTGTGATTACGTGTGGAATAAACATGTCATCTCAGAGCAATGCATGTGTTCAAGCGTATTATCAATTGGATCCAGAGACTGACCCTGAAGCAGCGGAGGTTTTGGTGGAGGTGGAAACATCTCGGTTGCAGCAGGACGTTTCTGAATGGTTAGTTGACAAGCTGTTGTCCCTATTTATTTTACTCTGTTACGATGCTTGCTACTTATTCCGTTCATATGTTGGCTAATTAGCAAGAATGCAATGTGTACAGTTTGTAACTTATAGTTTGTAACGCAAAAACAGCAATACATATTTATAAAGGGAGACATTCATATTTTCAGCATATATACAATGACCTCATTGCGTTTATTAATAGTTTACAGTCCTTTTCTTCCAACATCGTGCAACAACCGTTGGAAAGTTCAATAACTTAGGGTGATAAAAAGTATAACTCCAACAACACCTCAGTTGTCAGCAGTGTGTGTAGTTTCATGTGTTTTTAAAAGCTCAGTTATTGACTTCTTTCTACAGGTGTACATGTGCAAATTGCGCCACGATGCCTTCTGAACGGAGAATGTGTGCTGCATGGAGATACCACAGGTAACATTTTTGATAGCTTCACTAAGTTGTCTGTTTAGAGAATACATTTTTAACATGTCATTCAATATATCTTTATCACACTAGGTGTCAAGACGGATGCAGGAACTTGCGGACTCTGTAACCTGTATGGTGGAGCATCCTGGATTGGAGCCTGTGTGCCTGAATGTGTTCTCCCTGCAGAATGCATTGAATATTTACAGAGCTGAACATGGTGGACTACAGTTGAGGCAAATAGAGCAGTGAGTGGTTTGTTTCTTTTGACTGAAATTGTAAAACGAATGCTAATATTGTTCATGGAAATAAATACTGGTGTATATGGCTTTATGCAATCTTTCATTGTACATGTACTATTATATATATATATATTATTACACAGCAATGGCATAACACACCCAAGTGTACGACAAAAAAAGTCCACACACAACCTTATGCTTTTGAAATCAGAATATTCTTTACCCATCCAAACATAAATAATCACGACACATTTGATATCAACTTTGAACTTTATTGTCAAAATGAACGGTTCTTTGAACCCATAAAAAAAAACTAAATGTACTTGTATTATATATAAATGACACTAAATATATTTTTTAATGATTTCAGGCGTCACAGGTATCTAGCCTACAGAAGCTTTGTGAGCTGGTGCTGGGGCTTCCTTGGACGCAGGATCAGAGTGGTGATTCCGGCCTGCGTTGTCCTCAGGATTCGCAGAGAGTTTCCTGATCCGCGAAATGTGTATGTTGGGTTCAGACAGCAGCCAAATTGAACCGAGTAGCATACCCGGAGATGACCTCCTCCCTGTCAGGTCGCTCATATTGGGAACACAGGTCCTCTGGGATGGGTATCTTCAGAAGCTCCTGTGTGAATGGTGCAGGGTCCACAAAGACTTGGTCGAAGATGAGGTCCATCAAGTTGGCCACGTAGCCTGTGCAATGTTAAAAAAAGCACAACAAAAACAAAGTCATATTTGAATTGTCATGCTTTATAGATTGTGTCTGACAACATCCTGTATTCAATAGTTGTCCCTTACAAATATTTATAGAGGAGTAATGTAATATGGTTTATGAACAACATACCTGCAGCCATCCATTGGTATTGCGCAATGCGCAGTGGATGAAGGCACTTGGGGAACAGGGGGTCATCATGAGAGTGGATATCCTGCACGTGGTTCAGGATGGAAGTCCATTTGGCCACTCTCTCAGGCCCGGTGGTGGAGGTTGCTGCAGTCCAGTATATGTGGTTTCTTATACTCTTCACCCACCCTCGAAGTTTTTCGCAGTCCTTCTTTTTTGCAGCCTTCTCCAGTTGCTTAGAAATCCCTAATAAATACATTTAACATGTAGTTAATATACATACAAGTTTACTCAAAATATTATTATACTAATGTGATTGTAGGAAGCCGGGTTTGTGTCTAAATAAAATAATGATTGTATTTACAATCGATTTATTTACATGGAAATTAATATAAAGAAAAATACCTTTTTCTATGTGCCACACATCAAAGAATTGGGTGATGCTGCTTTCCCTTAGGAATTTCTGAATTTGCAGATGTCTGTCCGTGACAATACAGTCCAGAGTCACACCACGTTCCTTTAACAACTCCAGACTCCTTTTCAGGCCCTCTAACTCCATGTGGTAGCTTCCACCAACCTCATTGCTCTGTTATGACACATACAAATAACCATTGATACACACATTTTAAATATAACGTGCAAACAGTGTTAAAGAAAAAAACATTGATATTTCATTTCACCCCACTTACCTGAACCAACTGGAGGTCAACGACTTTGTTGTTCTTCAGGTCCATCGTAGTGTAGCTTCCGAACTTTGCAGAGTGGCCTGTGAAAATATGTTTACAGTAATTACTTTTCTCTGCGGATGGTGAATTTGTATTTTTGCTTGTAGTGATTAGCATATGTTTTTCAGGAACCATTAATTGAACAAATCACACATAGTGAAACCCCTTTCTGAAATGTAAAATGTGAATTATATAAAAAATACATACCTGGAGAGTCAGCCCTCATATCACCACCAACTATCACTTTCTCCTCTGCATGGAGCTTCTGTAGCATGCCTTCCTGTGATTTTTGCCAGTAAGACACAATCGCTGGCTCAATGAACATCCTGGCATGCCTTCGGAAGGTGTTGTATTTGCATAGCTGCATATTCATTGCTTTGAAGACCTAATGGTTGAAAGAAAACCGCAAGAATACATTTTAATCTCAAAGATCACCTGTAGATGTGTCAATGAGGAGAACCTGGAAAGTGCAAATGAGCTGCCCTTTTTTTAAACAGGGAAAGAGCTGAACATGTCATTAGGGGTGCTTACTCTACAGTGCCCCTTTCACATCTCTTCTCTTTCTCCACACCACCCTCCCAAAAGATCTTTACATATTAGCATGGGTCGTTACCTAACAGTGCCCTATTCCCACCTTTTCTCACTCTTGTTATTGTTACCTTGTCCTATCTTATTCAACAACAACATTTGCATTTTCAAACATTGGCAAAACAATCTTCTGCAGTTAATTTACCTTTGAAAGTTTGTAGAAAGATGCTCCGTTGACATATGTTGCAACTGATAGCTGCAGGTTTCCAACTGGAGTACTCCCAAGAACAGGCTGGCTATTCCAGTTTCTTGTAAACTGACAATGGGGGCACAGCTGCTGCACTGATATGAATGTACCGATCCTTCTGGTTTGTACATCACACACACACGCTTGCACACAGGACATGATTCAAAAAGCTCCATGAGGCAGGTCTCACACACGATGTATGTGTTGATCGTCTGGGGGGGGTTTGTTCTTGACCACTAAAACAAAAAAATAGAAGTTAAGATCCATCACACAGATTGTTGCTTTAGAGAGCTTTGGTGTTTCCCTATTATCAATGTTTGAATTATATACAGCAAAAAATACAATACATAGACAAACTCACACAGTGATATTTCAGTAACTTACGACATGGCTGTTGTTTCTGTAGCATTTGTTATGGATTCTGCTGGATCATAAGTTGCATCCTGGCCTTCGGAAAACACCAAAGAAGAGCTTCCCTCAAATGGATCTTCGTATTCCTCTTCAAGATCCACACGGGGCCTCTTTGGTGGTCTCTTTAAGGGGGTGGTTGTTAAAAAGGGCACTGGCACTTCCAACGGAAGTGTTTCGACACCAACGCTTCTGCAGGGAATTTTAGCCTGGACAGCTGTAACATAATTATATTTGACATTAAAAACAAAACAAAAGATAAAACAAAAATATTTTTACAACAATTAGAAGCACACAAATTAAAGGCTACAACATCAGAATGTCAAGATGTATCCAAAGAACATTTGAAAAACGTGCTTCTAACCTGTACTTCGATGTGAACCAAGAGTCCTCGAGGATAGCTGTGTACGAACAGTACGGTACTTGGGTGGATTTGACATGCAGAATCTGTCATCACAGGTAATCTGCTGGTAGCATGTGAGGTGCTGGCCTGTAAAGAAGAAAACAAAATCATCTCAATTTAGTATTCAGGATGAGAAAATACTATTTGGATAAATATCGTCTGAAATCCCAAAAGATGGGGCTCAAACTCTCTATTTAGCAAAGCTCTTTGCTTAGCCTTTTCCAATCTGAGTTAGTTTTGAACCGTAACGTGCATGCTGTGTTTCTGACTCAATACAGATGATGTGTTGGAGAGGGGCTGAGCTCAGTAGACTGACTGTAATGAGTGCTAGCCACTAATTAGCCTGTTGCTAGGTAAGGCCTCGTCAACAACAACAGACCAACGGGGCTTTAGTTCTGTTTTACTCATGGTGTGTGTGTCCCCTCACATACATACACACAGTGTTGTATCCTAACACATCCCCATTTATATTCATGTGCGCAAACAAGTAAACATACAAAAGCTTTTACATATAACGCTGGAAAAAACGGCATGTCTCATTAGCGTAGCGTAGCTTACAGATCTGATCGTTCTTAGAGACTACAATCACAAAAGCTTTTACATATAACGCTGGAGAAAACGGCACTTACCTACAGAAGATTACGTTTGTTAATATAACTTACTCAATATGATTTTAGAGGATACAAAATACTAATAAATAGGAGAATAAATACTTGTGTTATCGGCTAGGGCGTGGCTTTACAGCCTTCACACAGATCGCCATTACGGCAGTATGTCTGAACATGTTAGCAAATGCCTGATAACTAAAATAAAAGACAAAGCAAAGACTGCGGAGCGTACAACATAAAATGTTATAAAAACATATAAACACCTAACCGATTACTACATGCTACATGCTACATACTACAAGCTAGAGATAGCTTTATCAGGAAAAACACCGCTAAATAAAAACTTACAGCTTCAAACTTGGATGTGTCCTCACTGGCCTGCTCCCGGATGGTTGGTATTGATCCCGGGTTTAGCATTAGCTTGGAGGCATATCCGTGTTGGACTTGAGAGAAGTTCATAAACATGTCCGTGGTAAAATGTTTGGAACAGACAAACAGAAATCTGCCGTGGTCTTCTGGCACATGTCCCTTGAAAATGAAGTCTAGCCACAGATTATTTTCTTTTTCCACTGATGGCATTGCATGCAGTCCCCTTCTCGAGTCTTGCAGCCAACAACAGCACAAAGTTTAACTCGCTTAGACATCCTGGCAAGAGCAGACAAAAACACAGATGTGACTGGAGTTGATTTAGCCTGCCGATAGCCTATAGAGAGGCAAAGTCCCTCCCCTTCCGGGAGCCTCCATGGGACCCCGGAAGCGGAAAATTATACATTGAAGTCAATGGAGAGAGAAAGGTTATCTTTTGATCCCGTTTGAATTGTGCCACGAATGACACATATGATGTTTGTCAATTTAAAAGAACATTTTGCAAGTCAAAAAAATAAAAATGTGTCGTAAAACTGTGAAGTTACACATGTTTTCGTGTGAAACCGCTCAGTGAACTACAGGTCTCTCGTCTCGCACAATACGCGTCACCAACATAAAGATGGCCGTCACGTTAGCACATTTCACCACATTCTTTCAGAATGAGAATACAAGTATTTTACGAGGTGAAAATCACTACAAGTCTGGGCACGTTGAGAGCTGTACCTATATGAAAGGGGAGTTAGTCGGTTCTGTAAGAGCCAGCATGCGGGACCGGCTTTACAAGGTTTCGGTGAGTAATATGAGTGCAATGTGTAACGTTAATGTCAGCTAGCTAACATTAGCTAACAAGGTACACTAACGTGTTTTGTTTTAACAACTAGTTTTCTCCTTAAGAACTTCGTGGTCTCTGTGTATGCTGTGGATAACATTAG
This sequence comes from Gymnodraco acuticeps, assembly GCF_902827175.1. Lineage (NCBI taxonomy): Eukaryota > Metazoa > Chordata > Actinopteri > Perciformes > Bathydraconidae > Gymnodraco > Gymnodraco acuticeps. The sequence goes on from NW_022990497.1 coordinate 83,519, forward strand.
TGTTCACAAGAACAAGGTACACTCCCGTGTTTTGTTTTAGTTGCTCTTCAGATTGAAGCGGCCAGTTTTATATCGACTATACTGTATGTGTGATCTCCTTTTTCTCGTTGTGTCATTTGAGTTTATTTGCTGTGTGTCGATTCAAGGATTTTGGTTATCTAGTGACAGCTGTGTGTGACTCCCTCTGGTACACCGGTATGTGTTTTCCTAATGTAGAGAGCATTGATTAATTAATAAACTACACACTGAGTCTAGATCCTGACCAAATCCTTTTTTATTGTTGATCAAATGTTTTTCAAAAACGTATTCATACACATTTAGAAAAATACAATGTACAATCACAACCAATACAACACAAATTACAAAAAATACAGAAAAACAAACAATAAAAACAGACAAGAGGACAAAACTATGGAAAAATAAACCCTCCCACCCCCAGATCCGGACCATCCTTGTATTATTGCTCATTCAATCTATTATAGCATGCTAACAAATGGTACTTACTTTATTTTTACAGATCTGCATGGGAGACGATGGCGCGATGCAGAGCGCTGTCTGTGATTGTGCACAGGAGATGTACAAATGCAGCCACGCTGCAGCATTGGCAATATTTGCCATGTGGCAGATCAGCTCCACAGATGTTGAGTGCCAGTGGAGGAAGCCTGGCACTTCCAAAGTAGTCCAGCCGGTGTCTCAACTTTACCAACAGCGAGAGGAGACATACAACCCACTGGCCAGAGACATCGCCAACTGTCAACTGGGGGGTTGTAAACGAGGCCGAAGGGGTGAAGGCTTTTGTGGAGGCCTATCAAGTGACAGTGTTAGAATCGAGTCTGGTCTCTTTGTGAGTGAGTCGGGTGTTTTGGGAGCATCACCCGATGGACTTGTGCAGCCATCTGCCCTGCTGGAGGTGAAGTGTCCACACAGCCAGAGGAACATGACCATCGCGGAGGCAGTCCAGTTACCATCCTTCTGTCTCCGTGAGGAGGGTGGGTCATATATTCTCAAGGAGAATCACCCATACTGGCACCAGGTCCAAGGGCAGCTGCACATCACAGACCGGAGTCTCTGCTACTTTGTTGTGTGGACCACGAAGGAGGCGATCATCATCCCCATCCCCAAAGACCCTGCATGGCATGGAAATCTCCTCCTCCTGGAGAACTTCTACACCCAGCATATGCTCCCTGTGTTGGCCAGTAGAGAGGAGGACATTTAAATAAACATACTCTTAACACCCTCGGACTCTGCGTTGTGTTTGGTATGTGTGATGGGGTGTTATGCAGAGGAGAGGAAAACAGAACACAGCAGATTGGGATTGTGGTGGAGATGCTGAGCAGTTATTTAATTGTTGCATGTAATTATTATTATACTGCGTGCTTCTTAGTTATTCCATCTTTTGCTGTAACATGGATCTGTATGTAACTCTATTTACTTGTTATCTACCACACTTCCTTCTACATCATACACCATCATTATACATGATGGTGTATATAGGATATATATATTTGTATACATATCTGTAAATTGTATAATTTTATTTAAACGTCTTTTTGATCTCTCAAACTGAGTAAGATTGACAATAAAGTTGACTTTGAAAAAGATATATATTCTTTATGAAAATAGTTGACTGTTGTCAAATGAATCCAAATGAAAGTTGGATTGAACTACAACTACGCCTTTAAATCTCTACGGACTGTTTTTCAGTGGGATGGCAAGTTCCTATCTTTAAACATTTATTAGTTTTTTCTCAGAACAGATTTGATTTTCTGAAGTTAATTTAACTTTGCCGACCATGTAAGGTCATCATTAAAAGGTACAATCAATTTGTTTAGGGTTGACTAAAATAATGAAAAACATTCATTTGGATAATTTACTGACAGAATAAGAAACTCAATGATGCTCTACTCACCTGTTCCCTTTTTATAAAGTGAAACAGTTGAAACGATAGATTTTAGTAAACTTAAAAACAACCTTCTCCAAAAGCTATCAAGGAATATACCGAATACTTGTTTTAGAACTTTATTACATATTTGTATATAAATAGTTTGAATGATCCATAATTGACAGAAGCTTGTGTTTACACTGACCTGTTACTCATATATTAATGTCTTTGTAACTTCAGTAAACCACTACCTCACTCATTTCTTTCATTCATCACGGTTCAGTAAACTAATTGACACATGAACCAGTTTAATCATTATAATAACGTAGGATTGCAACTCTTTGAAACTGTAGGTGGCTCTTAAAAGAGCTGTTGTGTTTGGGTGTGCTGGTCTCAGGTCAGTCTAAGCCCTCTCTCCGCGGATGTGGCGGGCCAGCTGGATGGGCATGATGGTGACCCTCTTTGCTTGGTTCATCTTACTGGGGGGCAGCTACATGGATGTCGGTGCAGTCCACAATCATTGTGCAGTTGAAGGCAGAATGAAGCACAACTTCATGTCATACAATACAATGACTTTATTTGTAATTGTGTAAAAAAATAAAGCATTGATTAGCAAGCAGGACCTGCAGGAACAGAGAATGGTGATGGAGCTGGGAAGAGAGAAGAATAAAGAAAACAGATCAACTTTATTATCGGATATTAAAAATTCTATTTCAAAACAAGTTGCCGCTCCTACAGTTTTCTAGTATGTAAAGATGATTTCACATGACCTATGCAAAATATCACACTCAATACATGTGTGTCTCTGGGGGGTGCATTGTGCCTTTGATGTATATAAATAATATACCATAACCAAATACTATTACGTACAGTGGAAATCAGGTTGCCAGAGCAGGTCAGTGTGCATGTTCCTCAGGGTCTCAGCAGTTACAGGTGAGGTAAAGAAAATAAAAGAGAAAAAGGTCAGTAACAACACTTTAAAGTAACAACACTATGAATAATTATCTCTTCTAACAATTTTCTCTCAATAAGCACACAACGACTGTCTTTCCAACAAACAGATTGTCATCACAATGAAACACGTCCAGAAGAATGTCATGCAAAGCTCCCTGCCTGCCTTCGACTCTCCCTGAACTGCTTCCTTAGCACCCGGTGGAGGCGCAGTAGGCTACTCTTCAAAAGTTTCACGAAATACTTACCATCATGTTTGGTTACTGTTTAACATTTTGGTTTACTTCATGTAATAAAATAATAACTTCATGGTAAGGCTACTAAAAATGACAAGGCTAAGTAATGTAATGCTAACTAACGTGCTCGCTACTCGTCGCTACTAGCTAGGTAGCTAACTTGACTATGTTCCATGCACAACATGTATATTACCTATGATATTACCTGATATGTCTGATCCAGCGACTCCTGGTCCTTTCATCAGACGGGAAGCGATAGAAGGAGCAAGTGGTATGATCACTTTTATGACTACAACCTGGTACAAAGCACACAGGCATCTTGTAAAAGTGAATGTATTTTTAGCGATCTATAATTTATTGGAGGGAATAAATCAGTTATGAGATCTTCTTCTTCTTCGCTTTAATTACGAGTCTTATTATAAATCACCGAGCATGCCTGTGACATCACTTACGCGACCCAGAATGGGATTTGGGATTTGTAGTCTTTGTAGTAGCGTATTTTTCATAGTCTTATATTTCAGCAGTTTTACGACAAAATGTGACTTTTTTGACATGGAAATGATTGTTTAAGATTGACAAACATCATATGTGTAGTTCGTGGCACAATTCAAACGGGATCAAAAGATACGTGTTCTCTCTCCATTGAATTCAATGTAAATTTTTCGCTTCCGGGGTCCCATGGACCGGAAGTAGATGGGCGTGACTTCGCCTCTCCATATGTGAATGAGAGGTTTGGCAATGCACGTGGCTCATTCCCCTGATAGGTGGAGAGTTAACCAATAAGCGGAGCACGTCTCTTTGTGACGTAGGAAAGTGTTGAAATCTGGATCCGTTTTTTTCAGATCCGTTACAGCCCCTTTTTTAGAGATTTGGCGAAGGAGGAAAATAGAGAGCAGTGTTTCCCACAGATATGAAATATACTTGGGCGGGTGGTGGCAAGGAGGGGGGGGGGGGGGGGGGGGGGGGGGGGGGGGGGGGGGGGGGTGCGCGAAAAAAAAAAAAAGTTTTAACAACATTATTTATTGACTTTTCATTCCGGTATAATCATTTTGCGCAAAGATGGCGCTGTTTGTCAGAGCACTTCATCCTTCTGGGATTTCATGAAGAACAGCTCCAACGCCTGTGTGTATGGGAATGCCTCTGGTGCTGGTCCATTAACTGCCAGTGTTTCCCACAGATCTGAAATATACTTTGGGGGGTGGTTGTAGCGGGGGGGGGTTGAGGTGACGTGCAACAACATTAACCTTTCTGTTGGTCGCTTGTTAGCAGACCCTTCACGCGATGGCAGAGCGAACAGGTACAGGCAGGGCCTATAGTGACAGCCCTATAGTTTAAATCTAGTACCCACACATGAACATATGGAAATGGGATACTATTTAAAAAAATAAATGTCTTTATTAATGTATTTAGGAACCTATCCATGTGATTTTTAGTGGGGGTCGACCTCAAATCCTCTAGGGGGGTCCAGGGGCATGCCCCCCCGGTAAGATTTTATTTTTATTTTGGAGTTAAATGCATCAATCTGGTGCATTTTGAGGGGAAAATAGAGACTAGATCTATGGAAACACCTATATTAAACAGAACTGTATACATTTCAATAATCATAAAATCAAGGCCATAACCAACAACATCCCATTTCCAATATGAAAAAAACACTGAAACTTGTTAATTTATTTTTGGTTCATTTATAGTTGTGAGTGTGTCTGTGCTCCTGAATCAGCCTCTCCTGTCTCCCTCCTCTCCCCCCTGCTCCTCTTTGAGGCAGCAGCAAAGACTAGTTTTCTCTCAACAAGTTTTAAAAGTGTATCTTACCTTTTTTCACCTAGTTAACTTTTTATTTATTTATTCATGCATATTTTACAAATCACATTACATTTCATTTAGCTGACGCTTTTATCCAAAGCGACTTATAATGACCGATTACAGGGACATTCTCCCTGGAGTAACTAAGGGCTAAGTGCCTTACTCAAGGGCACACTAGTGGTGGTGTTCCTGGCGGGATTTGAACTCACAGCCTTCCGATCTTCAGCCCACCTCACTCTCCATTAGACCAATCACTACCCTCTCAAATGGAAATATGTGTTTACATAAATGGTGACCACACCGTTTGAGACCCACTGAGAACTTAGACTAAGTTAACTATCTAAACACTCAGAGTCCTTTACCTCACCTGAGCTGAGGTTATCCCGAGCTTGAATGACACACAGAGACCAATCAAGGGCTTTGATTTATGATCTGTATGACAGTGGCCATGTCGGCAGGCCACATCATGTGGACAGCCAGTCACCCTGTGTGAGGCAGGCCACTTAACAGGCCAGAAGGAGGCGAGATCAGAGCAAGGGAGCGAGGGATTATTGTCTACAAGTTAATCGATCGCAGATGGCGTCGTGGTCACGGACGAATACAAAAAAAAAAACATTAAAAAAAAAATTTATAAAAAAAAGAAAAAAAAACTAAATGGGTCGCGAAATATACTTGGGCGGCCGTTAATATACCTGCGCGGCCCGCCCAGGTATAGTCTATGTGTGGGAAACCCTGGAGAGGGTTGTGTTTTCTGACACTTGGTGAGTTCCCTGGAACACCGGGGACACATATTCATGTATAAAAGACATCCAAAGGTGCATTTTGCATGATAGGTCCCCTTTAAGTTATCAAAGATTGAAACACTAATCCTCCGACTAGCACCTTCGTTCCTGATAAATAATATCCTATGTCATCCGAACTTAACTTTAAAACTGGGTAGGTTTTTATTTATTTTTTTAGATTATTTTTTTTTTTTTATGATTACATTTTTTTTAATATTAATAAATTCAATTAAAAGATAAAGAATTATGCACATTTTAAAATCTGAAATGTTAAAATAAAAATTGTACAGTGTATTGTTTTGACTTTGAGATATGAAAATCGAAGTCTTGTGAAAATCTAAATCTACTGTGTACAGTGCATACTGAAATGTATGGAACTATGTAAATGTCATAATTTGTGTTAGATTTAATCAATTGGTGTTTGAATATACTACAGTCTAGTTTGAAAGTCTATGATGTAAAGTTTCTCATATGTTAATTAGAAACCACTTTGTAATTCTGTCCCGGCGAATGTGTTCATCAATAACACTCAAAATTAAGCTTCAAAATGTTATAGTATCTTTGTAATAATTCTGTATTACCAGCAGAGTGCGCTGTTGTAATTTCCAGCTAGGGATAGCTGTTGCAAAACTGACCTCTTTTTAACAAGAAGAAGTTTATTTCCTTAAAAATGGGAAGAACATTTGAATATGGTTAAACAACACCGCATATAACCGCCAAAACACACTTGCAAACAAGAATATCTCAAATAAACCGCCAATACACACTTGCAAACAAGAATATCTCAAATAAACCGCCAATACACACTTGCAAACAAGAATATCTCAAATAAACCGCCAATACGCACTTGCAAACAAGAATATTTTCAAAACCAGACTCCTACAAATACCAAACTTCCCACGGTAAGATAACCTGTCTATTTTATAGTTCCAACTTCTGCCAATAAATATGATTTGTCCTTCTCATGCCTAGCCTCATGTGAGTGGGACTGTGTGTCAAAACAAACAGAGTACTTTCAATTAGCATTTCACGAAATGGCGACTGCCGTGTGGCTTATTTTCAGCATGAGGACAAGACAAGATGGCAACTGATTTTCCAACCTTTGACCTGAAGAACAAAGGGATTTGAAAACACCTCGTGGCTCTCAGAGGGGAGTTTAAATAATGGCGGGGTGTAATCTTGTCAAGAAAATTGAACACAAAACAACACTGCAGTTTAAAATAACATTTCTATCTAGTTTACTATGAAAAAATGGGCTTTATCTTATTGATATCATCACTTAAAGTTAGGAACCCTTACGCATAAGCTATAAACCTATCTACGTATTATTTGACTTTATAGTCCACTATTGGTCAACTGCTGCCATTTCGACACTAGGTGGGAGTATTATGGTAACTTATCAGCGACCATTAAATGACCGTCGTCAATTTAACGTAATGCTGTTGTAACTCCACATCTCGTATTCCACCCGTAATATCTTGGTTGAAACTAGAACAGTTATGACCACTGATAAAGCTTACACCTTAATCAAGCCTTTCCTCAAAAGGACTTTTTTAAAATAGTTTTCAACTGTTTTCGACTAGCACTGTCTTCAGTTACTCAACCCTAAGTTGATTCGCTATGCCTTGTTGGTTTTCAATTACTTGATCCTTAATCAATTCGCTATGTCCCACAGATCTTAACAATAATCGTTAAATGGACTTATATATCCTTACGTCATAGGCTAATTTCACTACTGACGTAACAAGGGACACCTACATGAAAACACAACAAGACACCTACCCAAAGTACAATGGCCACACACATTTATATTTTAAAATACTACACACACAAATTAATAGCATGCAGGGTTAAATAGGAGAAAAAAGAAATTTGAACTCACCCTGATTGTGAAAATGCAACGCCACGTGTTATGGAATTCTTATTGTTATAAATTTGGTTGTTTTAACATTAAATACACAGCTATTTTCAGGATCCGCTGGCCTCCGTCCAACACAAACCTATTTTGTACTGCATAAACTATGAAGAATTTGATTTAACAGGTTTCCTCTTACCAATTATTCGAGCTCGTTGTGTCGAACGGAAGCCGCGTCTCCGGAAAACAGCTGGTTGTGTAGTCTCTCCCGTCCAACGAGAATCACGTCGCGGGTCACCAATTGTTAACTGTGATGGTTATTCTCGTGTCCAGGAAAGAGAAGCTTAAAAAGGAGACTAAATGGAGTCTCTGAGATGTTTTCAAATTGGTACTTTAATTAATAAAAAGCGCGGTAAAGTCACAAACAGGATATTTTCCGACAGAAAAGCAGCTGCCTCTGGCCCTCGCTAGCAGAGAAAAGAGGCCGAACCCCTCAGGTTTCGTTGTTTATATAGCCTCTCCTGGCTCCTCCCTGGGGGCCGGCTCTCCGACTATTTAATGTCCGTTGTTACACATATCACAGGATACAGACATTGTACATTCAATATATATCTAAACACTCCTTTTCTCCTCCTTAACTCTTTCATGACTTTCCATTCAACACATTCTAAACGCTGTAATCAACACTCCAAAAAATACAGGAAATCCTTCACAGCAATTCGATTTCCGGTCGCTCCGAATGTTGTGACATGCTACTCACATCTGTAAACGATAACGTACTCAAATCAACTGTACCTTCATTTAATATCCAACAATAATAATATCTCGACGTCTATAGTTGTAGTGTTGAAATCAGTAGGTTTCGGTGTGCAACATCATATCATATCGCTGCTAAATTCACCTCTATAGGAAATGGTATATTAGCCTCATGCTAAATGCTAACCGGAGGTGAAGGATTTTCAGAATAAAAGTCTAACTGGTTGTGCACAAGAACTTCTGGTTTTTCAGTATAAAACAGCATTTAAACTAAAGGTACATTTAAGGTACATTATGCCATCAACAGGGGCGGATCTAGACAAATATTCATGGGGTGGCAAGAAGGTGGCAGGAGATTTTGAGGGGTGGCATCCCCTGGCAGAAGTATATGCTGATTTAAATCGCAGTGTAACGGTACACGTACTGAAATTATTCTGTACGGGCCCTTCGGTTCGGTACACGTGTGAACCGAAGGGTACCGAACGAATATAACGTTAAATGTAAAAAATTGAGAACATGAACAACTTTCTGGAAGTAATCTTAGGTATATATCATAGAGCGACCAAGTAATTTCATTGGACGAGAGGCATACTATGAGAGCTGGTCACAGGGATGCGTTCAAATGTAGTCAGTAATTTGAGGAACTATCGAAATGGTGAACGCAGATAAAGTTGAGCTCGAAAATCCTCCAGCAACATTGAAGTCTCCGGTTTGGGAAAATGTTGGTTTCGCAGTTACGAACAAGGATGACGGACAAAGACAGCTGGACCGAACCAAAGCTGTTTGTCGGCATTGTTCAACTAACATTGGTTACGCGGCTGGCAATACATCAAACTTGCACACTCATTTGAAAAGGCATGAACGTGAATATCACCGGTACCAAAAGAAAAAAGACTGAAGTGCAAACCCAACTCCCGCTAGCATGTAAGCCTCCACCACTCGCAGAGAGTTCAGACCGAACCAAAGCTATTACAAACGCCAAATATCCTTATGTTGCCATGTTAGCAAAGCGCTACCTGGCTGTGTCTGCTACCTCTGTCCAAAGAGAGGGTGTTCTCCACAGCAGGAGACATTGTTAGTGCCAGCAGATCTGCCCTTTCGGCAAGCAATGTGGACAAGTTCATCTTTCTTTAAACAACATGAAAATACAATGAAAAGCAAGTCCTAATGTCAACCTGGCTGCTTAGGTACAGTACAGTTCAAATACAGATCATTTCAGTTCATCGACATGCTGCACCTTAATGTTTATTTTATTATATTTTGTATTTATTTGAGTGAATATTCACAGTTTAATAATAATTTAAAAAAATGTAAAAAAAATGTAATGTTGTGATATTTTTTTCTGCTGTACCGAAAACGTACCGAACCGAACCGTGACCTAAAAACCGAGGTACGAACCGAACCGAAATGTTTGTGAACCGTTACACCCCTACAATCAATGTTAACTTGGAAAGCCACAATATTAATATTTTAACTCAATGACATTAGGTGATATTATTGTGGCACATCAGTAAAGCCTTACATATACATATGTAAGGTGGCAGACGTAATTTAATGAATTTTAACTGAACAATAACTGAATGAGTTGGTTTCACTCTTAGACCAGCAGGGGAACCAAATCTATGCACTGCTGCAATAAGTACATTAATTAACTGTCTCATCGATGTTTGTCTGAATGAATATGATACTATTAACAATCATATTATTCCTATCAGCTGTCAATCACTGTTAATAAATAATAATAATAATAATAATAGATTTAATTTGTTAGCGTTTTTACAGGTGCTCAAAGACGCTTTACAGATATAGTGAAGAACTGTTATGATTCACATATTCATTTATTATTGAATAAACTATATATTTTTTGGAGGAGTCAATGATGAATGTTCATCAAGATGCTTGCTCACCCTCCTTCAAATTTGAAAAACAAGTAATTATATAATTATTGATATACAGTTACAACCTTGACTTTACATCAGAAAGAACAAACATTAAAGAAGTGACTAACTGCATCAGTTAGGGTTAAAAAACGTGTATTCAGCTAAAACATACCTACTGGCCTAGTTAAATCAAAGTGGTTACTTTCTGTTGGCTGGGCAGTGTAGTTTTACACACCGTCTGATTTTACTTCCTCAGGACTTAAAACTGTTTTTTGGGGGCAGACCCCCTCAAAGAAAAAAATATATACACGCATACAAGGTCATCATCTTAACAGTTTGTTATTCTCATCGAGTCATCCGTGAGCAGAGCATCAAGTTGGCATGTCTATTACAGCTGAATGCGGCGATTACCATTTTGTTCAGCAAAACGCCTCACAAACGTATTAAGATCCAAAGCTTTAGTGCGTTTTGATTCAATGCTGAGTACAGCCACACTTGACATTCTCTTCTCTGTGTAGATCGCAACTACCTCATTCCTTCAGTGCTTGGGTCCGAAATGCTTCTCGTTTTGCGCCGTCCACCGTTCAACTGAATTCGCCATCAATCATATTTCCAGTCTCGCGCCAGGACCGGGGGAGGGGTTACAAGACACGCGTCTTGTGCTGCATTCACTTGCACTCGGACATTAGAGATTTTCTCTCAGAAATGTCCGATGAGCCACAACTTTTCTTTCAAAACAAAGATGCCAACTGGGGTGGCAGCTGGGGTGGCAAGGCTATTGTTTAGGGTGGCAGTTGCCACCCCATGCCACCCCGGTAGATCCGCCCCTGGCCATCAAAACATTGATTTTAATTTCTAACAGAAGTCAAAGTAAAAAGTGGTCAGAAAAATAAGTAGTGGAGTAAAGTACTGATACCAGAAACATGTACTTAGGTACAGTAATGAGGTATTTGTACTCCAATACTTCCCACCTCTGGCGACAGGCAGTCATTCCCATAACTTGGTGTTTCTTCCTAACGGTTTGAAACTCTGGATCAGAAGATTATTAGCTCCTCAGGTTCATGCTACCACAACAAGAGAAAACACTGGTCATCTTCAATCACACAACCTTTATTAATGTCAACACATCTCTGTTGGCCCTGATCACATCAAGATACACACATGCACACACACACACACAGTCTGGGCCGCTGCATATTTCATTTGAACAGATACGTGTCCTCACATATACATTATTATCTCGGTATATTCTGTAAACATTGATCTTAACAGTGAACTATGATCACAGGTGTGTGTGAGGAGCTGCGTTCAACGCGCAGAGCAACACTTCACTACAAACACTAAACCAGATACCGTGCTGACAGGAACACATGGGGGCACCGCTGCTAACACGCTGCTAACCTCCTGCTAACAAACACTAGCATTCCAACCCAGTCTCACGGCATTTCGTGTTATATTCACGAAATTAATGTAATCTATTGATTCGTGTTCACCAGCACGATTTTCTCATTTTTTCCGTGTCACACAGAACGATTTTTTAAAAGCAATGTATTTCTATTGGTAGCATGTTTCGTGCCTAGCACGTCTTTGTGTCCGGTCGGATCTTGGAGGACCGGAAGCTGTGGAGTTCATAAAAACACGTTCTTACTCAATATCTGACCCTGAGCCTATCCCTTTTATTTTAAATTGTATAAATCTGACTTTTTTTGCCGTCCGCGAGGAAAATAAATGGCTCAGAGCCTCAGAATACTGACATCTATATTTTTGTCCTCTTTTTTTCCTTCTAATTTGTTATTATTTGCATTGCTTTTTAAATCGTTCTGTGTGACACGAAACACATGGGGAACTCGTGTTGTTGAACACGAATCAATAGATTCATTTTGTGACTATAACATGAAATGCCGTGAGACTGTGTTGAGCATTCTGCTAACCTCAGCCAATGTTCTGGCTACATCTGCTAATATACTGCTAACTAATGCTAGCATATGGTAACCCTACACTCTGCTACTGTCCTGCCAGCTTTATACTAATGCTTTATTATGCTAACATTTGGCTAGCATTCAGCTCTGCTAACATTGTGTTAAAAGTTAAGCTATGCTAACGTTGTGCTAACAGTGGAGCGTGTGTTGTGTTGAACGCAGCTCGGAACAGAAACAGTACCACACATACAGTCTATGGTACCACATCATGAAGCTACACAAACACAGGTTGAATAATTAGATCAGCATTTGGAGATGACATGGTCTGAAACATCGAACAGCTCTCATGTACACGCCTGCAGTCATCAGAACATCACAGTTTAAATCAGAGGAGACTAACAGAGGAGATCGAACCAAGAGACCGGCTGGAGAAACACCTCGTGTGTCCAAATGAGAAGTCCCATTGGCTCTTGGTGGAGGAAAGCTAACGAAGCCAACTGTGTTCACATAATTCCATATTAACATTATTTTCATGTAATAAATAGATAGATTAATAAATATATAAATTAAATCAACATGTACACTTTACACTGTAAAGAAAATAATAACATTTCACAATAAAAGCATCTCAGGAGATGAACGTAAAATAACAGACGCTCTCGTGCTGCATTATCATCTGTGAAAAGCCCCCCATACATATTCATACAGCTCTATGACACTACGTTACTATATCATGTTATTAGGATCCTTATAAAGACTTTATAAAATGCTTTTATTGTTGTTATTCTGCATGTTTGTGAGTGTAATGCAGTACAGACAGCAGAGAGCCAGTGGTAATAAAGACACTCTGTATTGCTGTTATAAATACATATTAATGTGCTGATAACCAGAACCCTTATTACTGTCATCACTGGTGGACAGAGACAGCTTCAGTAGAGACACACAGCCTGGGGGGGTTATCCGTCGATAGAGGACTGGGGGCTCTCTCCGTGGGCCGGGCTACCTTTACTGGGACGACTGGGAACAACAAGGAGAAGAGGAGAAAAAAACATTAGTCGGCAGAAAGAGAGGTCAGTGAACTGTGGTACCTGGGGGGTTCACAGAGGGTCAGTGAACTGTGGTACCTGGGGGGTTCACAGAGGGTCAGTGAACTGTGGTACCTGGGGGGTTCACAGAGGGTTAGTGAACTGTGGTACCTGGGGGGTTCACAGAGGGTCAGTGAACTGTGGTACCTGGGGGGTTCACAGAGGGTTAGTGAACTGTGGTACCTGGGGGGTTCACAGAGGGTCAGTGAACTGTGGTACCTGGGGGGTTACAGAGGGTCAGTGAACTGTGGTACCTGGGGGGTTACAGAGGGTCAGTGAACTGTGGTACCTGGGGGGTTCACAGAGGGTCAGTGAACTGTGGTACCTGGGGGGTTCACAGAGGGTTAGTGAACTGTGGTACCTGGGGGGTTCACAGAGGGTTAGTGAACTGTGGTACCTGGGGGGTTACAGAGGGTCAGTGAACTGTGGTACCTGGGGGGTTACAGAGGGTCAGTGAACTGTGGTACCTGGGGGGTTCACAGAGGGTCAGTGAACTGTGGCACCTGGGAGGTTCACAGAGGGTCAGTGAACTGTGGTACCTGGGGGGTTCACAGAGGGTCAGTGAACTGTGGTACCTGGGGGGTTCACAGAGGGTCAGTGAACTGTGGTACCTGGGGGGTTCACAGAGGGTCAGTGAACTGTGGTACCTGGGGGGTTCACAGAGGGTCAGTGAACTGTGGTACCTGGGGGGTTACAGAGGGTCAGTGAACTGTGGTACCTGGGGGGTTCACAGAGGGTCAGTGAACTGTGGCACCTGGGGGGTTCACAGAGGGTCAGTGAACTGTGGTACCTGGGGGGTTCACACAGGGTCAGTGAACTGTGGTACCTGGGGGGTTCACAGAGGGTCAGTGAACTGTGGCACCTGGGGGGTTCACAGAGGGTCAGTGAACTGTGGTACCTGGGGAGTTACAGAGGGTCAGTGAACTGTGGTACCTGGGGGGTTCACAGAGGGTCAGTGAACTGTGGCACCTGGGGGGTTCACAGAGGGTCAGTGAACTGTGGTACCTGGGGGGTTACAGAGGGTCAGTGAACTGTGGTACCTGGGGGGTTCACAGAGGGTCAGTGAACTGTGGCACCTGGGGGGTTCACAGAGGGTCAGTGAACTGTGGTACCTGGGGGGTTCACAGAGGGTCAGTGAACTGTGGTACCTGGGGGGTTCACAGAGGGTTAGTGAATTGTGGTATCTGGGGGGTTCACAGAGGGTCAGTGAACTGTGGCACCCGGGGGTTTCACAGAGGGTCAGTGAACTGTGGTACCTGGGGGTTTCACGGAGGGTCAGTGAACTGTGGTACCTGGGGGGTTCACAGAGGGTCAGTGAACTGTGGTACCTGGGGGGTTCACAGAGGGTCAGTGAACTGTGGTACCTGGGGGGTTCACAGAGGGTCAGTGAATTGTGGTATCTGGGGGGTTCACAGAGGGTCAGTGAACTGTGGTATCTGGGGGGTCACAGAGGGTCAGTGAACTGTGGTACCTGGGGGGTTCACAGAGGGTCAGTGAACTGTGGTATCTGGGGGGGTCACAGAGGGTCAGTGAACTGTGGTACCTGGGGGGTTCACAGAGGGTCAGTGAACTGTGGTACCTGGGGGGTTACAGAGGGTCAGTGAACTGTGGTACCTGGGGGGTTCACAGAGGGTCAGTGAACTGTGGTACCTGAGGGGTTCACAGAGGGTTAGTGAACTGGTACCTGGGGGGTTACAGAGGGTTAGTGAACTGTGGTACATGGGGGGTTCACAGAGGGTCAGTGAACTGTGGTACCTGGGGGGTTCACAGAGGGTCAGTGAACTGTGGTATCTGGGGGGTCACAGAGGGTCAGTGAACTGTGGTACCTGGGGGGTTCACAGAGGGTTAGTGAACTGGTATCTGGGGGGTTCACAGAGGGTCAGTGAACTGTGATACCTGGGGGTTACAGAGGGTCAGTGAACTGTGGTACCTGGGGGGTTCACAGAGGGTTAGTGAACTGGTACCTGGGGGGTTCACAGAGGGTCAGTGAACTGTGGTACCTGGGGGGTTCACAGAGGGTCAGTGAACTGTGGTATCTGGGGGGTTACAGAGGGTTAGTGAACTGTGGTACCTGGGGGGTTACAGAGGGTTAGTGAACTGTGGTACCTGGGGGGTTCACAGAGGGTCAGTGAACTGTGGTACCTGGGGGGTTCACAGAGGGTCAGTGAACTGTGGTACCTGGGGGGTTCACAGAGGGTCAGTGAACTGTGGTATCTGGGGGGTTACAGAGGGTTAGTGAACTGTGGTACCTGGGGGGTTACAGAGGGTTAGTGAACTGTGGTACCTGGGGGGTTCACAGAGGGTCAGTGAACTGTGGTACCTGGGGGGTTCACAGAGGGTCAGTGAACTGTGGTACCTGGGGGGTTCACAGAGGGTCAGTGAACTGTGGTACCTGGGGGGTCACAGAGGGTCAGTGAACTGTGGTACCTGGGGCGTTCACAGAAGGTTAGTGAACTGGTATCTGGGGGGTTCACAGAGGGTCAGTGAACTGTGGTACCTGGTGTCTGTGTGTGTAGTGTGTGTAGTGTGTGTAGTGTGTGTGTGTGTGTGTGTGTGTGTGTAGTGTGTGTGTGTGTAGTGTGTGTAGTGTGTAGTGTGTGTAGTGTGTGTAGTGTGTGTAGTGTGTGAGTGTGGGGCTGCACATCGGAGACCTGAGAGACGTTCAGGGACAGAGAGGAGTTCAGAGACAGAGAGGAGTTCAGGGACAGAGAGGAGTTCAGAGACAGAGAGGAGTTCAGAGACAGAGAGGAGTTCAGAGACAGAGAGGCGTTCAGGGACAGAGAGGAGTTCAGAGACAGAGAGGAGTTCAGGGACAGAGAGGAGTTCAGAGACAGAGAGGCGTTCAGGGACAGAGAGGAGTTCAGAGACAGAGAGGCGTTCAGGGACAGAGAGGAGTTCAGAGACAGAGAGGAGTTCAAGGACAGAGAGGCGTTCAGGGACAGAGAGACGTTCAGGAACAGAGAGGAGTTCGGAGACAGAGAGGCGTTCAGGGACAGAGAGACGTTCAGGAACAGAGAGGAGTTCAGGGACAGAGAGGCGTTCAGGGACAGAGAGGAGTTCAGGGGACAGAGAGGCGTTCAGGGACAGAGAGGGGCGTTCAGGGACAGAGAGGCGTTCAGGGACAGAGAGGAGTTCAGGGACAGAGAGGAGTTCAGGGACAGAGAGGCGTTCAGAGGACAGAGAGGCGTTCAGGGACAGAGAGACGTTCAGAGACAGAGA
>NW_022990498.1:0-20000 GCF_902827175.1 Gymnodraco acuticeps
GTGTGTGTGGTGTGTGTGTGTGTGTGTGTTGGTGTATGTTGGTGTGTGTGTGTGTGTGTGTGTGTGTGTGTGTGTGTGTGTGTGTGACCCCCCACTGGTGTTCCTCTCTTCTCTGTATATTACACAGCTTATCAGCCCCATGCTGATACATAACACTCGAGTCCCCAATTTCTCCAGTGTTTCATTAAGATGGAAAATATTGTTGTTGTTTTTTTGTAATGAGTTAATATCATAGTAAGACAGTTTGTGTCTAGCAATAAAAATAGTGGAAAAACATGTGGATGAAGTAAAGGACCATTCGGATTTCTTCTACTTTGCAAGTTTTATCTCATTTCTATCACTTTATTTTACATTACATTACATTGCATTTAGCTGACGCTTTTATCCAAAGCGACTTACAATAAGTGCGTTCGACCAACAAAATACAAACTTGAAGAAAACAGAATCATATAAGTACATCAGGCTTCATAGAGCAAAAACATTTCAAGTGCTACTCAACTGGCTTTAGATAAGCCACCCCTTTATTAGTATATAAGTGCTTTGTTAATAGTTCTATCGCTCGAAGTGGAGTCGAAAGAGATGAGTTTTCAGTCTGCGCCGGAAGGTGTGCAAGCTATCTGCTGTCCTGATGTCAATGGGGAGCTCATTCCACCATCTTGGAGCCAGGACAGCAAACCCACGTGTTTCTGCCGATGGGAACTTGGGTCCCCTCGCAGCGAGGGCGCAACGAGTCGTTTGGCTGATGCAGAGCGTAGTGCACGCGCTGGGGTGTACGGTTTAACCATGTCCTGGATGTAGGAAGGGCCAGATCCATTCGCAGCATGGTAAGCAAGTACCAGTGTCTTGAAGTGGATTCTAGCAGTTACTGGAAGCCAGTGAAGGCAGTGGAGGAGCGGAGTGGTGTGGGAGAATTTAGGAAGGTTGAAGACCAGACGAGCCGCTGCATTCTGGGTGAGCTGCAGAGGTCGGATGGCACATGCAGGTAGACCAGCCAGGAGGGAGTTACAGTAGTCTAGGCGTGAGATGACGAGAGCCTGGACCAGAACCTGCGTCGCTTTCTGGGTCAGCTGGGGACGTATCTTCCTGATGTTGTAAAGTATTATTTCAAAGTAAAACCAAAAGTGAGCACACCTTAAATTTCCATAATAATCCATAACTGCAGAAAAACGGTTTTGCGTTTTTGGCGCAGTCATTAGAGCGTTGATCATCAGATCAAGGGGCGTTGGTGAACTCCAGTTCGAAACCCGCCTCGGCCGCCACTGCGTCCTTGGGCAAGACACTCTACCCGCATTTGCTCCTGTGGGTAATGTCCACAGTAATGACATTTACATGTCTAATATGTGTAATGTGTAATTGTAAAGCACTTTGAGCACCTGTAAAACCGCTCTAATAAAAAATTGAATGCATTATTATTATTATTATTAAATGATGAATACTGCAAGTTAAGACAGGACAATTGTTTCTTTTAACCTGTATAATTGTTTTTATGTGGCTATGTTGAAGCACTCAGCAACACCCTTTTTTCAGTACAATGTTAGTATTACTAATTTCAAAAATGTAAGAAAAAGAATCTGATAATAAAAATAAGATTTAAGAAACAGAACTTCCAATTAATTTACTATAAATTCTTCCTTACCCAAATGTAATAGGATATTCCTTCAAAAAATACAAATATACTTAAAGGTGGGGTAGGTAAGTTTCAGAAACCAGCTCGAGTGCGCTAGAATTTGAAAATACACAACCGAAGAAAATCTGCCACTTCCTCACAGAGCCCCTCCTCCAACACACGAACGCGCACATGACCAATGAGGGCACGAGATAAGTTTGTGCCCCGATGGAAGGCTGACAGGCAGGTAGGCCATCCAGTTACTTTAGCCGGCTCAGATGATTGGTCGTGCTTTTTACAGAACCACGGCTTCAAAGCACTTCAGATATTCATTGCTATCAGGATGTTAAGAGCATTCCATGGAATATAACAACAAGTGTATCTAGAGCCGGTTTCTCCAACTTACCTACCCCACCTTTAAGTTGGTTCAAGTCATCTTATGTCATACTACTTAAAGGGGTCATATTCTGCTCATTTTCAGGTTGATATTTGTATTTAGTGCCTTTACGTTGACATGTTTCCATGCTTTAAACAAGCCTATATAACACCTTACAGGAAAGAGGCTTTAATATTCAGCTTTGTTCATCCATATGTTTCCGAGTCCATCCTGTGACCTTGCCAAGTGGACGATTGCTCCTCAGAAGATGTGTTTACTCTCACCCACTGCTAACCTCCCTCCTTATTAAAACACCGCGCACAGATAAAGCATGCATTTAAATGGCTGGGATGTATTCCTGGCAGACAAACAAGCTCAGGAGAAAATGACATCCTTTCTTGTTCCCGAAACAATTTATTTTTGCGGCAAATTCATTTATTCCTGGCCCAGATTTTATCATGTTTCTTTTTACGTCTCAGCGAGAACAGACATCCTGAATAATGGGTTTGCCGTAATCACATCTTTGTCTTTTTCTGTCCTTCCCTCCCTCGAATCACAGTCATCACTTTAAAGGCTTTTATTGAGGCGATGACGAAGAGAAGGGGAGGAAGAGGAGAAAGGAAGTGGAGGATAGGGACGGAGAACACTGAGGATAAAACGGATCTGAGTGACAGGAAAGATGAGGTGAAGCAATCAAGGGGGAAATGATGGAGAAAACAGATCCAGATTCAAGCATTCAAGGCTTTTATTGTCATTTGTACATTCAGTGTAGATATGTCAATGGAAATCTGAAGTCACATGCTCGTCCAACAATGCAACATGAATATATAGGACATAGAACAAATAAAACACATTTCCTATTAGCACGGGGCTGAGTTATTAAAGACCGTGGTACCGTTAAGCTCCGACGTTATCGGTCTTTTTATCGGTACTGGAGACAAGATATAGGGTGAATTGCCCTAATGTGGGACATGTTTTGCATTTCAGACTTCGGGAATATTTTGCGATATGAAGCCGATACAATAAATCAACATCAAGTACCATTCTGAAATCCCCAGGATGTGTCCTAATCAAACCAAAAGAGAAAATGCAGATATTACACTCATAAAAGAAATGGTAGACATATAAGTACTCTTAGTGCCAAGTTGTCTCAGACAATCTGCTTTTCCTAATGTGGGACAGTTCTGTGCAAAATGTGGGACACTGAAAAGTATATGTTAAAAAGCCTCAGTCACCTTAATTCATGTAATAAAAACATCTCAGGTCAGTAACACTCAAAGCTCAAAAAAACAAAAACAAAAGTTTTCATTTTGTATAATCATTTTGCGTAAAGATGGCACTCAAGGGCACACTAGTGGTGGTGTTCCTGGCGGGATTTGAACTCACAGCCTTCCGATCTTCAGCCCACCTCACTATCCATTAGACCAATCACTACCCTCTCAAATGGAAATATGTGTTTACATAAATGGTGACCACACTGTTTGAGACCCACTGAGAACTTAAACTAAGTTAACTATCTAAACACTCAGAGAGTCCTTTACCTCACCTGAGCTGAGGTTATCCCGAGCTTGAATGACACACAGAGACCAATCAAGGGCTTTGATTTATGATCTCTATGACAGTGGCCATGTTGGCAGGCCACATCATGTAGACACTCAGCCAGTCACCCTGTGTGAGGCAGGCCACTTAACGAGGCGAGATCAGAGCAAGGGAGCGAGGGATCATTGTCCACAAGTTAATCGATCGCAGATGGCGTCGTGGTCACGGACGAATAAAAAAAAAAAATACAAAAAAAAATTATAAAAAAAAATAAATAAATAAATGGGTCGCGAAATATACTTGGGCGGCCGTTAATATACCTGGGCGGCCCGCCAAAGTATAGTCTATGTGTGGGAAACCCTGTGATACAAACATGGGTTAATGATTAGAGGTAACTGAGTTATTTAGTTAGTTAAAGTTTCAGCTATTGTTTACAGTTCTGTCTTCAGATTATTTAATACGATTTGTTAAAACACTGTTGTTTCTTTTGATGTGAAATATTATTTATTTAATTTAAATAAAAAGCAATGTTAGTTTTGTTCACAATTTGTTTAGTTAGTTTACCTTATTGTTCTCTCCAAAAGAACCGATAAGAGTACCGTTAAAAGACCGGATCGATAAGCGGTATCGATAAAACCTTAACGATACCCATCCCTACTTAGCACGGTGAGAGACTTTAGTTTAGTGTATTTGTGTATAGCAGGGGTGTCAAACTCAATTTCATCTCGGGCCACATTAGAATTATGGTTGAACTCAAAGGGCCGGTGGTAACTTTAAGACTATATAAATATACATAGATAAATATATATATTATATAAAATAATGTATTATTTTACAATATTTCCTCTGCATTGGATTATTATCGGATATGGTAATAACTTCATAATTAACTACGCCTGAAAGCATAAGTCTAGTAATTGCAAGTCTCTTCTGTGCGCAACTCACAAAATGAGATGCATTGTGGGACATGTAGTTTATGGTGCTCCTCTAAAGCGGCACGTGACCTTATAATAAACGTATTATATTCTTTGCAAGCTCTTGTGGGCCACATCAAATGAAGTGGCGGGCCGGATTTGGCCCCCGGGCCTTGAGTTTGACACCCTTGGTGTATTGCATAACAAAAAATAGTAAATGTTGCAGCTTTAGCCAACATTGCTCATTTCCAGCTGTTGTCCCCGGCCAGATGATAACACCTTTTTAAAATCACAACACATCAACAGCATTAGTTATAAAGAAAGGATGAAAGATGACTAGATAAAGGCGAAAGGATAAAAGAGAACAATAAAATGCGTGTGAGAGAATCAGAATACCTTTATTTACAGATCAAATATAACAAGTAAATACAAATACAATAGAATGGAAATAGTGCAAGACGGACAAGGTTAAAAGCACACGACGAAAAGTCATATTTGGAGAGGAGCCAAAGACACGGCAGCCATTTCTCAAGATCCAGGATTACGGGAAGTATCGCAGTTTAAATCAACCGAGGGCTTTACCACCGATCCCTGATGACGGAGAGGAACATGTATTCATTAATGTCACTTGTTCCTCAGACCCTGGGACACACAGAACTCCCCCCCCCTTTAGGTGATGCTGATTACAAGCGAGTGCTGCCATTCAAGTTCCCACAAAAGACGTAATTGCTGCTGCCGATAATCAGACCGCTGGGAAATCAGGAGGAGATGTGAATGGAGATAATAGAGCGGGTAGATTCCTGCTTCACTTGATATGTCACAGACTACAGGAAGCATGTGGCGGATTCAAAGAGATCGCTGAGGGCTCAAATGTACAGATGTACCTTTTCATTTCCTCAGTTGACCTATAAGTGTAGAGAGCACGAGGAAGAAAATGTGTCTTCTTCTGCTGTTCCCTTTACTGTTTACTTCCTGTCTGTCTTCTTCTACTGTTCCCTTTAGTGTTTACTTCCTATCTATCTTCTTCTGCTGTTCCCTTTAGTGTTTACTTCCTGTCTTCTGTTGTTCCCATTAGTGTTTACTTCCTGTCTGTCTTCTTCTGTTGTTCCCTTTAGTGTTTACTTCCTGTCTTCTGTTGTTCCCGTTAGTGTTTACTTCCTGTCTGTCTTCTTCTGCTGTTCCCTTTAGTGTTTACTTCTTGTCTTCTGTTGTTCCCGTTAGTGTTTACTTCCTGTCTGTCTTCTTCTGCTGTTCCCTTAAGTGTTTACTTCCTGTCCATCTTCTTCTGCGGTTCCCTTTAGTGTTTACTTCCTCTCTGTCTTCTTCTGCTGTTCCCTTTAGTGTTTACTTCCTGTCTGTCTTCTTCTGCTGTTCCCTTTAGTGTTTACTTCCTGTATGTCTTCTTCTGCTGTTCCCTTTAGTGTTTACCTTCCCGTCGGTCTTCTTCTGTTGTTCCCTTTAGTGTTTACTTCCTGTCTGTCTTCTTCTGCTGTTCCCTTTAGTGTTTACCTTCCTGTCTGTCTTCTTCTACTGTTCCCTTTAGTGTTTACTTCTGGTCTGTCTTCTTCTGCTGTTCCCTTTAGTGTTTACTTCCTGTCCATCTTCTTCTACTGTCCCCTTTAGTGTTTACTTCCTGTCTGTCTTCTTCTGCTGTTCCCTTTAGTGTTTACTTCCTGTCTGTCTTCCTCTGTTGTTCCCTTTAGTGTTTACTTCCTGTCTTCTGTTGTTTCCTTTAGTGTTTACTTCCTCTCTGTCTTCTTCTGCTGTTCCCTTTAGTGTTTACTTCCTGTCGGTCTTCTTCTGTTGTTCCCTTTAGTGTTTACTTCCTGTCTGTCTTCTTCTACTGTTCCCTTTAGTGTTTACTTCCTCTCTGTCTTCTTCTGCTGTTCCATTTAATGTTTACTTCCTCTCTGTCTTCTTTTGATGTTCCCTTAAGTGTTTACTTCCTGTCTGTCTTCTTCTGCTGTTCCATTTAATGTTTACTTCCTGTCTGTCTTCTTCTGCTGTTCCCTTTAGTGTTTACTTCCTGTCTGTCTTCCTCTGTTGTTCCCTTTAGTGTTTACTTCCTGTCTTCTGTTGTTCCCTTTAGTGTTTACTTCCTCTCTGTCTTCTTCTGCTGTTCCCTTTAGTGTTTACTTCCTGTCTGTCTTCTTCTGCTGTTCCCTTTAGTGTTTACTTCCTCTCTGTCTTCTTCTGCTGTTCCATTTAATGTTTACTTCCTCTCTGTCTTCTTCTGCTGTTCCATTTAATGTTTACTTCCTGTCTGTCTTCTTCTGCTGTTCCCTTTAGTGTTTACTTCCTGTCTCTATTCTTCTGTTGTTGTTTTTTTTGCCATAGTTGACGTTAAATTGACCGGACTTCTTTCTGCGGATTGATATGACTTCACCTAGTCCCTATATCCTCCAAAGCAAAAAAGCAGACCTTGTGAATATCCAAATTGACCAATCAGAATGGAGAATTCAACTAAACCCTGTAATACATATCCATGTTGTGTTTACAATGGACCACTTGGATAGGAAACCTGATATTACAATAGAGGAATTGGTTGCTAAAACAAATAACTATTAACCCCTGAAAGCTTCGATACAGAATCTTTCTGTAGATTCTGCTCAATATAAAAAGCCTCGAGAACTACAAGGGGGTGCATTTTAATATTAGAAACTTCCCAAATCACTTCCTTTATTCCCATCTCAATCTGTCCTTCCAGTGCTCTGTCTTTCTCCGCTCCATTCTTCCATCCAAGAATGAGTAATCTAGTTTGTCTCGCTGCGCTAACCACACTCTATTTTAGGGCGGGAATACATAATTAAAGCAGTCCTGACCTGAAGGCAGAAAGTTATGAGTTGTGCGTGTGTGTGTGTGTGTGTGTGTGTGTGTGTGTGTGTGTGTGTGTGGTGTGTGTGTGTGTGGTGTGTGGTGTGTGTGTGTGTGTGTGTGTGTGTGTGTGTGTGTGTGTGTGTGTGTGACTTTTAATATACTGACTAGTGAAAGTAAGACCCAGAGATATTGAATTTTGAGAGCAGGCTTTTAATCTGTCTTGTTTTCTGGGTGTCGGTTTACTAGGCCACGATGTTCATTAGGAGGAAAGTAATTCAGCTTTTTAGGTTTAATTTCCCCTGATTAATGAATTGTTTAGCAGGCATCCAACTGTTACATAACCCCCACACACACACACACACACACACACACACACACACACACACACACACACACACACACTTACATAGCATGCTGAGCACTCAGATTGGAGGCAGGTGAGAGATAATGAGACACCTATTCATCTTCTGTGTGTGTGTGTGTGTGTGTGTGTGTGTGTGTGTGTGTGTGTGTTTTCATGTGGAAGATGTTAGATATATACACCTCACACACACAATCCCCCCCCCCTGTTCTCACACATGTATGCTTCCTTTATAGTGTGTGAGAACTTGCTTACAAGGTGCCTCAAGGACAGACTGCCTAAGCTACTGCTGCTGTTTCTCAACACTCCTGCGCTTGTTGATTAGATAACGGTGTCTCCTCGAGCAATTGATCCGTATCTTCGGGTTCACACACACTGCCAAGTACTTTACAAATACCTTCTCTCACTCTCTTTTTATCACGTAATCTCTCTTGTTTCCACTTCTCCGCCCCTACCTTGCTCTGTGGGAGCTCCTTATTTCTGTTTTAAAAAAGCTCCTATTATGCTTTTTTGGGTTTGTTTCCCTTTCCTATAGTGTGTTTATGGGTATTTGTGAAAAAGAGGTGCTGCAACACAAGGGCGGTAATGAGAAAAGATAAAGAGCTTTTTGAACATTAAAGCATGGAGACATGTAGAGAAACTACATACTGATATACACCTGAACATCAGCAGGAGAGGGACTCTTTAAAGTAGAGACACACTACATACTGATATGCAACCTGAACATCAGCAGGAGAGGACTCTTTAAAGTATAGACACTACATACTGATATACACCTGAACATCACAGGAGAGGACTCTTTAAAGTAGAGACACTACATACTGATACACAACCTGAACATCGCAGGAGAGGGACTCTTTAAGTAGAGACACTACATACTGATATACACCTGAACATCAGCAGGAGAGGACTCTTTAAAGTAGAGACACCTACATACTGATATACACCTGAACATCATCAGGAGAGGACTCTTTAAAGTAGAGACACTACATACTGATATACACCTGAACATCATCAGGAGAGGACTCTTTAAAGTAGAGACACTACATACTGATATACACCTGAACATCAGCAGGAGAGGACTCTTTAAAGTAGAGACACTACATACTGATATACACCTGAACATCAGCAGGAGAGGACTCTTTAAAGTAGAGACACTACATACTGATATACACCTGAACATCAGCAGGAGAGGACTCTTTAAAGTAGAGACACTACATACTGAGATATCACCTGACATCAGCAGGAGAGGACTCTTTAAAGCTAGAGACACACATACTGATATACACCTGAACATCAGCAGGAAGGACTCTTTAAAGTAGAGACACTACATACTGATATACCACCTGAACATCAGCAGGAGAGGACTCTTTAAAGTAGAGACACTACATACTGATATACACCTGAACATCAGGCAGGAGAGGACTTCTTTAAAGTAGAGACATACATACTGATATACACTCTGAACATCAGCAGGAGAGGACTCTTTAAAGTAGAGACACTACATACTGATATACACCTGAACATTCAGCAGGAGAGGACTCTTTAAAGTAGAGACACTACATACTGATATACAACCTGAACATCAGCAGGAGAGGACTTTTAAAGTAGAGACACTACATACTGATATACACCTGAACATCAGCAGGAGAGGCTCTTTAAAGTAGAGACACTACTACATACTGATATACACCTGAACATCAGCAGGAGAGGACTCTTTAAAGTAGAGGACACTACATACTGATATACACCTGAACATCAGCAGGAGAGGACTCTTTAAAGTAGAGACACTACATACTGATATACACCTGAACATCAGCAGGAGAGGACTCTTTAAAGTAGAGACACTACACACTGATATACACCTGAACATCAGCAGGAGAGGACTCTTTAAAGTAGAGACACTACATACTGATATACACCTGAACATCAGCAGGAGAGGACTCTTTAAAGTAGAGACACTACATACTGATATACACCTGAACATCAGCAGGAGAGGACTCTTTAAAGTAGAGACACTACATACTGATATACACCTGAACATCAGCAGGAGAGGACTCTTTAAAGTAGAGACACTACATACTGATATACACCTGAACATCAGCAGGAGGAGGACTCTTTAAAGTAGAGACACTACATACTGATATACACCTGAACATCAGCAGGAGAGGACTCTTTAAAGTAGAGACACTACATACTGATATACACCTGAACATCATCAGGAGAGGACTCTTTAAGTTGTATTCTTGTCATTTGTGCCACTTTTGTCCTAGTTTTACTGCTCATAAAGCTAATAGTATAAATCATAACCCCAATCTCAGTTTTACCTGCTGAGAGAACGTCATTCCTGCACATAACCACATGTTTTTTTTTGTCAAAGGACCTAATTTACACATAATTTAAACCTATTATTGAGTTGAAAATGGCAAAAACAGTAGATGCACTAATTACAACGTGCAAATAAGCAGATTATATCCTCTAACATTATTTTCTTGTCTCTCTTTCTGCAGGATTTCCACGGAGCATTCGCCAAAGCTTCAGATCCGGAGTCACAGCTACCTGCGGGCGGTGAGTGAGGTTTCCATCAATAGGAGTCTGGACAGCTTGGACCCGGCAGGGCTGCTGGCCTCGCCTAAATTTCGCTCGAGAAACGAGAGCTACATGAGAGCCATGAGCACCATAAGCCAGGTTAGTGGCACCCAGAGGCCCCTGTACCTCCATGGTTATGTCCAGCGAGGTCGTGCAGGGGGGGGGTGAATCCAATCCTTAGCCTGAAATAAGTATGAACAAAACCAAAATCTCCTAATTAGTGTATATGTGCTGTTTTCTGGAGCGCAGATGATTACAGCCGTATTCAGATAATTACAGGATTTACCCCAACATGCTCCTTCTGCTGCGGCACACTCAGTGAGGCCTCTCTCAGTGTTGCATCTGCTATGCAAGAGACGGGAAAACAAGAATTAACATGAAAGCCAAATATGAAATCTGTGAATAAGTGGAATCTGGATTGGTTACTACTGTCGCCTCAAACACGTTCTCATGAGGAGAAACCGTTGCAGCTTCAGAAACGATATATGGTGACAAATCACAGGCACCTGTCAGTCACCCTGGCTTCCAAATGATTAGCCTTTTTTGACAAGGCAAGGCAAGTTTATTTATATATCTGCTTTCAACACAATTCAAAGTGCTTTACAAAAATGAAAGACATTAAGAAAATGGCATTTAAAATCAGTCATTAAAAGTAAAGATTAAAAGTTACAGTGCAGTGTGAGATATGAATAGTTCGATGAAAAGCAGCCTGGATTTAAAAGTAGTGAGAGTTGCAGTGGAGGTCTCTTCTGCTAAATAACACGTTAGTCATTTTGGATTTTGAGCCAGGCTTCGTACTCTAAGAAGTTATCTGGAGTGACAGGCGAGCTTAGCTTACCTTTTCACCCGGGGTAACGAGGATATGAACTCCTCTCCAAAGCCCCGGGGAAACACTCTGCCTCATCTGCTGAATAAAGGACCCGAGGGACGGCCCTTCAACTCCCGGCATGGAGCAGAGCCACTGAACAAGAATGAGGTTCTCTCTCTCTCTCTCTCTCTCTCACTCTCATATCTGACGTGTGAACGTAACACACAAAACAGACTGTTAACATCGAGGTCCACAAACCTTACTGACTCCAAGCTCTGCAGTAAATACTCCCACTGTTCCCCTCTCCACTTTCACTCACCCAAACCAATCACTTAACTCCCCGAAGCAACATCCCATTCCTTCGGCTGCTCTGTGTTTTTGGACAAGGGCAACTTGAAGGAATCGAATGTCCTCACAACACAATCTGTATTTTTACGTGAGACACGGTGCAGGTAGTTCCTTTGAGTCGCATACCAACTCCCACTAGTCGTAGCTTTGACACTTCCTAATTCTCACCTCTAATAACAGCACTAGTATTTCACTCTTCTTCCCATAACGTGATTCCTCCCCCTCTGCACTCCCTGGACGCTCTTATTTCCACTATATGCATTTATATACGGCATAAAGCTTCACGAGGCAGTTTGAAGGAAAAATGATGACCCAAAGAAGACTAAATATTAGTTTCTGTTTGTCAGATTTGATTCAGAAGAACTTCTCTCGGTAAATAGTTTTTTGAGGATCTTGTTCAAAACATCATGCACTAATCATGCATTTGTTATTTCTCCGTGAGCAGAGAGGTATCAATATCCCAATAACAGAACTTATTATAATACGGTGAATCAGTCTCATATTATTCTGGAACACCGTCTTCTTGTGGATCACCCAATTAGATTTTAAGTGTTTGTGCTTAAAACTCCTGCCTACTGAAGCTTTAATCAGTGCTTCTGTAATGTATTGTCCCTTTTTAGTTGTTTTGCACAATGCTGGGGTGCATTTTATTCATATTCCCCATGCACGGACTGTGTGTCTTTGCGTGTCCTCGTCCCCAGGTGAGCGAGGTGGAGGTGAACGGGCAGATCGAGGCGGTGTGTGAGGCGGTGTTCAGTGAGATGGAGTCGCAGGCGGTGGACGCTCTGGACCTGCCGATGTCCGGCTGCTTTCGCATGAGGAGCCACAGCTACGTCCGTGCCATAGAGAAAGGCTGCTCGCAGGAGGAAGAGGAGGGAGGAGGAAGAAAAGGAGGCGTCGCCAACTCCCCCCCGCGCACCACCACCACCGTCAGGACCATCCAGAGCAGCACAGGTCGGTGGGACTCATGTACTGATGAACATGTGTGAGCATGCATAATCCATGGTGCATTATGAATTAATATGTGTGCATAGAAAGTATGTATAATACATGTTATGCAGTATGTAGGTACCTATAGTGGCTGACAACGGCCTAAAGCCTTTCTATAAGAGAAAAACAGCTGCAGCTTCAGAATCTAAAAACACTAATGTTCCTGTACACATGAAGAAACATCTCCAGCAACTTGACAACACATGCAGCGTTTAGAAAACATTCAGCAACTTGAGGAGACATGGCAGCGTTTACTAAAAGCTACAGAAACCAAACGCTGAAGAAGCTCAAAACACAACGGAGACCAGGGGACACTAAAGAGTGACGCGCACAGCTGGGAGACCAGGGGACACTAAAGAGTGACGCACACAGCTGGGAGACCAGGGGACACTAAAGAGTGACGCGCACAGCTGGGAGACCAGGGGACACTAAAGAGTGACGCACACAGCTGGGAGACCAGGGGACACTAAAGAGTGACGCACACAGCTGGGAGACCAGGGGACACTAAAAGGTGACGCACACAGCTAGGAGACCAGGGGACACTAAAGAGTGACGCACACAGCTGGGAGACCAGGGGACACTAAAAGGTGACGCACACAGCTAGGAGACCAGGGGACACTAAAGAGTGACACACACAGCGGGGAGACCAGGGGACACTAAAGAGTGACGCACCACAGCTGGGAGACCAGGGGACACTAAAGAGTGACGCACACAGCTGGGAGACCAGGGGACACTAAAGAGTGACGCACACAGCTGGGAGACCAGGGAACACTAAAGAGTGATGCCACACAGCTGGAGACCAGGGGACACTAAAGAGTGACGCACACAGCTGGGAGACCAGGGGACACGAAAGAGTGACGCACACAGCTGGGAGACCAGGGGACACTAAAAGAGTGACGCACACAGCTGGGAGACCAGGGGACAATAAGAGTGACGCACACAGCTGGGAGACCAGGGGACACTAAAGAGTGACGCACACAGCTGGGAGGACCAGGGGACACTAAAGAGTGACGCACACAGCTGGGAGACCAGGGGACACTAAAGAGTGACGCACACAGCTGGGAGACCAGGGGACACTAAAAGGTGACGCACACAGCTGGGAGACCAGGGGACACTAAAAGGTGACGCACACAGCTGGGAGACCAGGGGACACTAAAGAGTGATGCACACAGCTGGGAGACCAGGGGACACTAAAAGGTGACGCCACACAGCTGGAGAACCAGGGGACCACTAAAGAGTGACGCACACAGCTGGGAGACCAGGGGACACTAAAGAGTGACGCACACAGCTGGGAGACCAGGGGACAATAAAGAGTGACGCACACAGCTAGGAGACCAGGGGACACTAAAGAGTGACGCACACAGCTGGGAGACCAGGGGACACTAAAGAGTGACGCACACAGCTGGGAGACCAGGGGACACTAAAGAGTGACGCACACAGCGGGAGACCAGGGGACACTAAAGGTGACGCACACAGCTGGGAGACCAGGGGACACTAAAGAGTGACGCACACAGCTGGGAGACCAGGGGACACTAAAGAGTGACGAACACAGCTGGGAGGACCAGGGGACACTAAAGAGTGACACACACAGCTGGGAGACCAGGGGACACTAAAGAGTGACGCACACAGCTGGGAGACCAGGGGACACTAAAGAGTGACGCACACAGCTGGGAGACCAGGGGGACACTAAAGAGTGACGCACACAGCTGGAGACCAGGGGACACTAAAGAGTGACGCACACCAGCTGGGAAACCAGGGGACACTAAAGAGTGATGCACACAGCTGGGAGACCAGGGGACACTAAAGAGTGATGCACACAGCTGGGAGACCAGGGGACACTAAAGAGTGATGCACACAGCTGGGAGACCAGGGGACACTAAAAGGTGACGCACACAGCTGGGAGACCAGGGGACACTAAAGAGTGACGCACACAGCTGGGAGACCAGGGGACACTAAAGAGTGACGCACACAGCTGGGAGACCAGGGGACACTAAAAAGTGACGCAAAAGTGTGTTTTGAGCTTCTTGCAGCGTTTTGTATTTGCATCGTTTCTCCTAATGGGAATGTTCCGGTCTGTTTGAACCTGCTGGCCACCGTAGTTACCAGCAACAAAACAGATGAATTATTTCTGCAGTCAGCGGAAAGAGATGTATCCTTGAATGAAGATTGAACCAGCAATCAAATCATTTCTATTTGATAAATCTTCTATATTAACAAAGGGAAGAGTTGCCTTTGTTAGTAGACGGGGGAATAGTTTGCCGACTATAAAACCCTATTATTATCCATCCGACCCAGTTTCCCTCTCAGACACAATATGATGAATGCAGAACTGTTTTTCCCACGTAGCAGCTTATGTGCGCTGTAAAGCTCGCTGGCTGCTGGATCTTATTTTAGCCTCTTGTGAGCCTCATGGTCTGGAGCGCTTGGCTTTCCAGCATGCAGTATTGATGCTGAGTGGAGCTGGCACTGGGCTTCTATGTTTCCTCTGCAGATGTCATCCCCTCACATCGTGAACGTTGAGTCACTGTCGCCTGCTTTCTCCTACTTTCCTCTTTAATTATGACAATTAAAACACAGCTTTCCCTTAAACCTCGTAGACAGGGTTTCAGTCAGCTCGTCAAACACATTAACTGCAAATTGGAAGATCAAACAGTTCAAGCGTCTTAAAATTGATCCTGAGCAAACATTTATTTAATGCCGTTTAAGCCTCGCTGCTACTGACTATAATGTATTCCGCTAGTGAAAGAAATTTGAGGATGCGTCCCACTATTGTAATCATTTCTATCGACGATTCAGAGTAACAGCGCAATTAAGGGCAGTAGAGGATTCAGTTAATTGTTGCGTTGTGTGCTGCTGGTGGTTATTGATCGATAAAAGCAGACTGATACGATCAGGAGGGGGACATTTGGAGCCGGTTCCCCCGAGGAAGGCAGAGATAATGAAGCCCATCTATCAGCTGAGGTTGTGCAGGAACTAAACTCTGTTTTCCAGACGACCATGCTGCTGCACCTGATAAAGGATGCCTCGCTTTCCTTACTTTAGGGCAGTGGTTCTCAAACTTTTTCTGTCAGGCCCCCCCTTTGGAGAAAAAAAAAAGTCGGGCCCCCCCAACACAAATAGTCAGACTCAAGTGGCGGCGCCAGAGATTTATTTTGGGGGTGCTGTGGGGTAGCTTGACGTTTCATAGAGGGTGCTCAAACATTTAGGGTTTCCCATTAATGTCCCGGGCGCTACAGAGGAATGTTCTACTGCAACAATCCCCACGCACATAGACAGTGTGACAGTTACAATGAAGGCTCGAGGCATATAGGTGTAAGCAGGGGTAAAGTGCTATTTTATAGGTGGTGTGTGGACCTCACATAGGGGGGTCCGGGGGCATGCTCCCCTGGGAAGATTTATTTTTAAATATTGAAGTTAAAAGCATCAATCTGGTGCACTTTGAGAGCAACATGAAGAGATCTATGGATTCATCTCTCAACACCCAGATGAAACAGAACTGTAAACAGATTTACTTTTTCTTTATGGATATTTTACAAATCACTCTCCTTTTAAACTGTATTCTTGTTTTAATGTCATATACTATTTCATAGCTGTTTTTCATTTATTCTCTTATTTTTTTATAATTATAATGATCATATAAACGTGTGCCTCGGAAATAATTGTTTACATTAATGGTAACCAAACCGTTTGAGACCCTCTGAGATAACACTGAGAGAGTCCTTTAGCTCACTGAGCCTCTCAGTCTGACAGGAGAGGACTCTCCTCCACTTTGTTGTTAAAAAAACTCCTTATATCTGTTAGCGTAGCTCGCTAGCACCAGAAGCTAACAACAACGATCTCCGGTACCGGTGCGCTCTCTCTCTCTCTCTCTCTCTCTCTCTCTCTATCCCTCTCTCTCTCTCTCCTCTCTCTATCTCTCTCTCTCTCTCTCTCTCTCTCCTCTCTCTCTCTCTCTCTCTCTCTTCTCTCTCTCTCTCTCTCTCTCTCTCGCGCGCACACAGAGCTGAGCTTTAATGAAACACAGAGACCCAGACGGAATAGCACTGCATCATATTATTTTCAAATCAATAATTTTTCAATTTTTTTTTTTTTTTATAACCATTTTTCCTCCATGGTCTCTCGCGCCCCCCCTGGCATGCCTCTGCGCCCCCCACTTTGAGAACCACTGCTTTAGGGTAACTTTAGAGAGGTAGTTACCTGTACCCAGGGACGTGCACAGACATTTGGAGGGGCTATTGCTCTAAACTGGAAAAAGGCCCCCCCCCCGAAAAAAATATAAGATCAAAACGATTATTACATTAACTAATTTGAACTAATTCACAGCTAAGGCAACTACTTGCATTCGGTGACTTGATTTTCAAAATGAAAACCAGAGAAATGTTTTGTTTTGCGGTCCATATCTCATCAAAATATCTAATGTTAGAAACTACTAAAGAATGGGGACAATTCAATGTAGTTTGACCTAACTGCTGTGCAGACATACTGATAAAATAGGGCTTCTATAATTACCTTAAATAAACTCACTAATTAATTAAACCAGTTCAACAGGCATTATTCTTATTCTTATCATTCTTTATGA
Organism: Gymnodraco acuticeps; assembly: GCF_902827175.1. Lineage (NCBI taxonomy): Eukaryota > Metazoa > Chordata > Actinopteri > Perciformes > Bathydraconidae > Gymnodraco > Gymnodraco acuticeps. The sequence continues at coordinate 16,928 of NW_022990498.1, forward strand.
GCGCAGTAACGGTAAGGTATCTAATGGACTTATTTATTTAGGATTCCATAACTTAATAACAGAGATGGTCAAATTAAAGTAGAGACATGGCAGAAATCCTACAATGAAGCGGGACAGTGAAGTGTTCTCCGTGAGAGGGCGATCAAGAGAAGAGAGCGAGCGGCGCGTTGAGGGAGTTTACCATGGATGTTTAATAGGAGTTCACGGAGCAGATGCAAAGACACAGAAAGACAGAAGCACAATAACAAGTATATGTAGGTGTTTTTTGTAAATAACCGATAGTGTCAAGAGGAAGAAAAGTCCCTGCCATGAGAAAACTCAAAATCCATTTTCCAAAATCCGACACTAGAGGTGGTCTCAACGCACCGGCACCAATACAGTAGCCTATATACATATTATATATATAATATATATACATGTGTAATCACACACTTAGCGATATTGAACATAAATAATAAAAACGTAGGCCTACCTGGTTTAAAACACTTGTGTGGCTGTGGAATGAGTTCACACCCTTTATATATACAGTCTATGGTTCACACTGAAACGAGTTCTTCATTCAACATTTCGCAGGCAATTACATGTAAGAAGAAGAAGAAGAAGAAGAAGTAGTAGAAGAAGAATGAAGCTGGTGGGTTTCCCGCAGCGAGACACTACAATACTAATTGTGGGCTTATCATGTTGATTCGACCACAACAGAAAGAAAAAAAACCTCTCGCTCTCTCCAGAGGGGCAGGTCAGCCAAAAAGGGAAAACGGGTCGTTGCCCGGGCAACAATAGCCCGTACCTGTGCACGTCCCTGCCTCTCATTAAGCACATGCAGGCAGTAACCTACACACCAACAATGAAACACATGAGCACAGCTTAAAAGAGCCTGGAGTATTAGCCTACAGAAATACAATCTGATCCTTTTACAACAAACACTATACGCTCTTTTTAGGTTTCTACTAACATTGTAATCATGTTAGCCTTACAGCTGTTTGCAATTCAACAAACATCCATTTTTGGCCCCCGAGTGATAAATGGACGTACAGAGAGGAGATGTGACGGCTCTGATATTCCCACATTATGTCTCCGTGTGATTTGCCGTCCACTTCTTGGGACGATTGAACTCCATTTGCCGTCTAAAAGCAGCGTGACAGGCAGAGTGATGAACGAGGGGCCGATGTGCACGGCGGTATGTGGTGAAGGTGGGGGATTGCCTCAGATTACTGTCATAGTTGTCCTGCTGCGCCATTCATCACCTCCTTAGATCTGGAGCACACAGTCGTCAGTCACTGTAATTAATTAGCTTCCTCTCCTTTTACTCCTCCTGGGAAACGGCTGTGATTGAAGAGGAGAAGATCTCACTCTGACTCTGCACGTCTTGCTTACTTGCATATGCCATGTAGGAGTTCACATAATTACCATTTTCTGCACTGTTTATGCAGCATGTGGGAAATGCAGGTGGTCTCGGACCCTTTAATCAACACCGCTAAGCAGAATCAGGGATTAAGCTAATTGCTTTCTATCGGTAATGTCAAGTGATTTGCATGTTGAGCTGTTTGAAGGTGAGAAAATGGGACTGTAGTGAGAAGGAAGCTAAGTTATTTAATTTAATGTTTTGGGTCGTTGAAGCGCCTGTCGGCCACTGTACCTTTTACAAACTTCAGAGAATTCAGGGAGCTGCTTGTTTCCCTACTATACAATGCAGCACACACACACACACACACACACACACACACACACACACACACACACACACACACACACACACACACACAACACGTGCATTCATGCATTTCTCTGGGAATCTTCAGGGTGCTCGACGTGAGAAGTGAAGACGTTGTTGTGGTGAATGTTGCATGATGTTTCAAAAGCAGCCTGTGCGTTGTGTTCCCTCTCGTCCCTGCGGCAAACCACCACGATATCACACACACACACACACACGCACACACACGGGAAGGTGAGAGACCTATCAGATTCCACTCATGCTCCCCTCCAGTTGGCCCAGTGCGGCGCTCCAGCCCATTATTATTGATGATGGTTTAATCCGGGGGAAGGAGACGGAAGAAGACGCTATCCTTTGATCTGCTCTCTTTGAACGTCAAGTGGCTGCTTTCACTCAGAGCTACACACACTGCAGACACGCTGTCCTCCACAGCAGCTCCAACTATGGAGCAGATCCTCTTTTACAGCTTGAGAAATCCATAGCAATCGGTTGATGTGAGCGTTTTAATGCCTCAAAAGCCCTGGGTTGTGGTCGAATTGTCAGAACAAATCAGCTCCTATGTGTTTTCCTAACCACTATTCCTAAACCTCAGGGTGAAACGTGATGGGGTTAGGGAAATATGTGTAGGAGAATTCATCAGGACTGCAGTGGCACTGGGAGACGTTTCATTTCAATCTGTTAGGAAGCTTTCTAAGCAAAATTGGCGATTCGTCCACTTCCTTCACTTCATGCCCAACAGATCCCCCCAGCAGTGAGACGTGTTGGGTAAATCCCCCTGTTGCTTCACTGGGAAGACAAATTGACCTTCATTTAGAACATACAGATCTTAAGACTGGGAAATGTGCCATAGTTTCTCTTCCTCCAACCCTCCCTGGATCTCTGACCTGCTGCCAATTATCCAGCCTCATTTTCCCACCATCTACTTTTCAGAGGTGCTGAGGAGTGGTTTCCTCCCCTCCCCTGATAGGCTACTGGACAATGTTAAGTTGAATGCTTAACACATTGTACATGATAGCCTAAGGGGCGGTACATCTTTAAGATCACAACAGAGCCGGCCAGCTAACCAATCAGAGCAGACTGGGCTCTGGTTTCAGACAGAGGGTGAGAATAGGTGCTGCAGCACAGGCAGTATGAGAACAATAAAGAGCTGTTTGAACATTAAAGCATGGAGACATGTAGAGACACTACATACTGATATACACCTGAACACCAGCAAGAGAGGACTCTTTAAAGTAGAGATACTACATACTGATATATACCTGAACATCAGCAGGAGAGGACTCTTTAAAGTAGAGACACTACATACTGATATACACCTGAACATCAGCAGGAGAGGACTCTTTAAAGTAGAGACACTACATA